>NC_136802.1:15506754-15559254 GCF_951216825.1 Electrona antarctica
AGCAAATTAGCACTAAAACCCAGCACCCCATTCAGGGCTTATGGTGGGTAATAAAGCCGAATTCTCCTTTAAGTGTTATACAAGTACGGAATTCAGAATTTATTTGAGTAAAAGTGTAAAAGTATTGGTAAAAAAACAAATGGCCAAAATGTAAATAGTACTGAAGTGGGTAAAATAGCCTATGTTTTGTAATAATAATCAGAATCTACAAAGTAACTACAGTAGTAGGCCTCACTAGAGTTGTAAAATAATTGTAGAACGGTTCCCTCCGTGAATGAGATACTGTATAATAAACTCATGCTCTGAACATTAAACTGAAATGTGATCTTGGAAAAGTGTTGAGTTTCTGCGAAAATGACCAAATGGTAGACAGCCCCGTCAGCCTGGGAATACCTCATCTACATTCACCACCGCATATTAGCAATATGACATGATCTTTCTTAAATATGATATTTTTTTCAATATTGATTTCACAGTTCCGGCTTGATGAATATTAGGGAGGATTGGATTTCTCTGGTCTATCGCTTGTTTTATGCATGAGACGCATCTCGAAGAACTAAAGCCGCTGAGGACGAAAACTGATCTCTGGAAACCAAATGTTAATACTGTCATTTGAAGCTCGGTTATTGCAAATTGATTTACATTGCTTCCATCTATGGCTTCATGAGCCTACAGTATATATCGCCAGGCTGTCTGGTAGAAAGAAAACCTCGTATCTCCATATGCCATTGCGCAAAAGTAGCTAAAACAACCAACTTACAAGATCACTTTGTGATCTTGCATTTCCAAATGTCTTAAATGTACAGCCGGGCTGAAGTAGTTACTGTATGTTTTATAATAATAATCAAAATCTGCAAAAATGAAATGAAATGAAATGATTACTATATTTACCCAGGGTATCTGGGCTAAGCTCAAGAACTTGTTTCCAGCCAGGCCCTGCTCATAGAACATTTCATCGTAGTGGTTCAATGCCTTGTTCAAGGGCACTTCAGCGGTGGTAATTTTAACGTGTCGGACCGCTGATTCGAACTGGCGACCTTCCGGTATCAAGACCGCTCCGCAATCCGTTCGGCCACCGCTGCCACAAAGTATCTAGTAAGTAAAGGTTTTTAAATAATTGTAGTGGAGTGAAAGTATGCAATGCTTGCCTTTTGAGATGTACAGGTAAAAGCTATTGAAGATTGGAACTACTCCAGTAAAGTAAAACATACCCCAGAATTGTGCTTGAATAAATGCACTTAGTTACTTTACACCACTGGTTATACATATATAGCGACAGGGAGTCACGTCTCCACTGGTGGTAGACTGATGGTGAGCAGCCTCCATATCGTTGTCCGATAGTCCCGGACTCCCGGGCACAAACTTATCTCCTTATCTCCATATTTTAAAGATGGAACTTGGAGCTTTGGGAACCAGTGATATACAGCGACAGCCTGGCTGCTGGGTTGATGTGTCCCTGTACACTTGGCTCCCCCCACCCCCCTCCCCACTTGGCTCCCCCCACCCCCCTCGGCTCCCCCCACCCACACCCCCCATTTGAGGAAAAAAAAAGTAAAAGCCAAGAGGGCTGATGAGCAACTGATCAGAGGGGCGCGCACGCACGCACACACACACACACACACACACACACACAGCTGCATGAGAACACCTGAGGTGAATGCACGTTTCTATGGAAACTGAAGAAATAACTCCCCCCACTTCTCCCCTGAGAGAGAGAGCGAGCGAGCGAGCGAGCGAGCGAGAGAGAGAGAGAGAGAGAGAGAGAGAGAGAGAGAGAGAGAGAGAGAGAGAGAGGGGATGTGTCATGTGGAATGGATTAGATGGAATCCGGTACAGAAGGAGTGTTATGGTGTGTTGGATGTTGCATGACAGCCTGTATCGTTATAGTCATCAGCGCAACGCTGTGTAAAAAGAGGCTACGCATCAGCAATGGTTTTCAGTGGAGTGCTAGACCCAAATCAGTACACATAAAAAAAAAATATCCAAAAAGGTACTGTAGCACATGTATCCAAAAATTTGGCGAGACAAAGTATTTCCATGTATTTATTCATTGTTACACACCGAAAAGGAACGCTTCATGCGTTTCGGCTACAGTATATGAGCCTTAGCCTCAGTACCCAGGCTTTCATTTTCGTCGGCGCAAAAAAAATGAAACCCTGGGGAAACGCATTGGCCACTCTGGTCTAGACGTGGGAGTCAACCCTTCCGGGTGGGGGCGTCGCTCCAAATTATGTGACGTAGTCTTAGAGTATATATGAATAGAGACGTCACCCGAGTTCTCCTCCCATCCACTTGCATTAAGTTGCTCAAAAGCGCATCAGGCGATTTCACTCCTCCTTCCTTGTAGGAACAGAGTGCATTCTGGGATTGATTGGGCCAAACACATGAACGCGCTGCCATTGCACTGAAACCGCGTTCACGTGTCATCATGAACGTGCGCAATGATAGTCAACGGACCAGCGCGTTCATGTGTTTGGCCCACACTGCAATACCAAATTCGGCCACTATGTCCATTGTGCCTCAGGGTTTCCTCCGGGTGCCGTCTCTATTCATATATACTCTAAGGACGTAGTGCTGCACTAGGGGGGAGAGGAGGGGCCGGGGCTGACTGACAGATCGGTGAGATCCAATCAGGGCGTGCGCAAATCTCAGCCACGACCCGCCCCCCCCCCCCTCTAGACCAGAAACCTAACACGTTAGCTCAGCCTTCATCAGTGCAGCTGTGTTCACAGTATAAGTGACACAGAGTCAGCCCGTTTATGTATAGTTTGATGCCAACACTTTTGCACTTTTTTCACACAATACATAGATACTAACATCTAGAAAGTGGGATGATATTTATTTGGGAGATGAAAAATAAAAATGAAACCGAATGTCTGAACGAATGAAACGAGATAACATCTCTCTCTGTTTTAGTTTTTGTACTTTATTGTGCAATGCTGTTCCCAGTTTATTTATTTATTTGTTTGTTTTCCCCAGAAATATACGGTCTGTGTTTAATCAAGCATTTATCCTTTTATTTTATTTTATAATTCATATAAAAAAATAAAAATAAAACACTTGTACGTTTAGGCTACTAAAGTAAATCTTGATTAGCGGAATTCTACTTGTAACCCTAGAGTATCTCTACATTGCAATATTTATACTTTTAAAACATTTGAGTACTTTTGGACACACACACACACACGTCAGCCATTTGAACATAGCCGATCTACAAGCCGACACATTGTGAGCTTTCATAGATCTGCTATTTTCAAAAGATTTTTCATATACATTTTGAAGTTGTGAAATACTTCAAAATTTGTATTACTTTTGGTACTGTAAGTATAGTTTGATGTCGATACGTTTAACTCAAGTATATTTTGAATATGGGACTCCTAGGACTACTAAACAGAGTAATCTACATTGCAGTATGATACTTTTATGTAAGTACTTCTTCCATTCACTGATCCACGCATGCACGCATGCACACACAGTCACACACAGTCTCACACACACACACACACACACACACACACACACACACACACACACACACACACACACACACACACACACACACACACACACACACACACACACACACACACACACACACACACACACACACACACACACACACAACACACACACACACACACACACACACACACACACACACACACACACACAGCCTCTAGTTCACAGAGATACGCAGCAACTACACACTTGCACACGGTCCATTCAGGCGTTATCAGCAGATAACAACAAAGCATTTAGATTAGCGTTTTGTTGTGAGAAGCGGCGCTGCGGCGGCGTAACTCGTTTTCATGAACGCTAATCACAAAGTCAAGGCGTGGCATTGTGGCTGCTTTGTCCATTCAAACCCGCTGCTGTGTCCTTGGCACGTGGTGTGTCAAAGAAGGAACATCCGTTGCCCTTGGCCTTTTGGTCACCATGCACGTCTCAGGAAATCATGATAATCATCGCAATAACATACTAACAGTCCGACAGGCATTAGTCCGACAACACCGTGCGACCATGCGTGGCCGGTTAGCTGAAGCTCCTCTCCAAGGAGAGTCACTATGGGGTCCAGCCACCAGGTGGCACAGACACACAGAACATTACATACACTCAAACAATTCTTATTGGATCGTGACTTTGACGTCCAAGGTGAGGTCACTGACCCTGCCCCCCAGGTATATAACAGGGGACCTCACCTTGTGACATTATTCCTCCATCTTTCTGCGTTGTAGAACACACTATCTTGCTAAGAAATCACTGCTGTTGAATATTGAATTCCTTCAAACGGACAAGTTCTCAACTTGTACCTCGAAATTCATGGCCCCGAAGTGGTGGTTTCTACTCACGAACGATTCGCAGAACAGATTGTAAATCTTCTTACACGGTGAACTCCTCTGAGCCGTCAGGCCTCTTGAGTTTGTCCTTTCTTCTACCGCTAGCTTAGCACCTAGCTGCTTAACTAGCCCCCTCGCTAACTCCTAGCTTGGCCTTGTCCTTAGACACGAGTCACAAGCTCAGCCTGCTGCCCTTCCTCCTTCTAGCGTTGACTTGCGTAGCCATTAGTCCCTCTTGTTTTTCTGCTAGCCCTAGCCTTGCTAGCGCCTAGCTTAGCTCCCGGTTGACAGATGTCAGCTATAGCTAGCCCAGCCTTGCTAGCCAGGCCCGGCTTCCCACCTAATGGTCTTCGCGGAGCCTGCCGCCCACACTAACCTTGTGGCTTCGAGCCTGCAGTTGACACAACGCTTCTCAAGCTAATATGGTTAACGGTGGTCATGACAGCATGAGCGGGTCCTCCCTACCCCCGAGCGGGTATGTTTCACCCACATGGGACCGCATCCTAGCACCAGGCGACCCGCATACCACATGCATGTTGACATGTTCCGCCTGGGCCCGGAGAACGCACGCCAAGCCTTTGAGACTCCAGGCTACTGCACGTGCCGCACTATGCTCTCCGCCAGGTAGAAAGGCTGACACATCGCGCAAGTTAAGGCTCATTAAGAGAAGAGAGCCTTCAGCGGCACTCCTGTCTTCCACTAGCACAACATGGACCTGAGGTCCCGACTCTCCCGACTGGCACCAAACCCCTGGCCTCCCTCCCCCGAGAGGTAGGCCAGGCCGAATGCCACCATTGCAGCAATTCAATGTGCAATTAAATGTGCAACTTCTCAGTCTATCGTTGCCGAAAAGGCAGAGCTACAAGCTCACAACGCGGTGCAACCAGACACGATGTGAGCTTATAGATTGTGTGTGTGTGTGTGTGTGTGTGTGTGTGTGTGTGACTGTGTATACACCTTAACTGTTTATTGGCATACAAACTCTCACAACTGGCCAATAAAAATAAGGTTCTGTTCTTTCCACAAAATAATAGCAAATGCTCGATAGTGGGCTCGATAAGGACCCGGCTCGATAAGCCTGCTCGATAAGGTGATCCTTATCAATAAAGATTAACGAGCTCCATCCCTAGTGAGGAGTGAGGACAGCGTGTTCCCCTTCACTACAGGGATCCCTGACTGAGCCATCTCCCCAACACAACCAGGCACTTGATTGTGATGTTTGAAAGCTGATTAAACTGTACAAGGTTGGGAGTAGCAACCTCTTTTGATGGCCGACACCATCAGATAGGATGTTTTCAGGGACCCACGCCGACTAACAAGCCTTGTCAGCCTGCTTCACTGCTGAAAATACAGCCGTGGCCACTGGCCACTTCGGCTGTTTTTTCCTCAAGCACGTGTTTTGTCCTCACCAGTAGCCTCCACTGCACTAGCATGGCACAATGAGGCACCATTATGCTGCTTACTCCTGTGCGGTCGTCGCCCACCACCTGGAGGACAACCGGCAGCTCCGGGGAGGGACCGAGCGAGACCCCCGCGGCTTGCTCAGCCCTAGGAGGCGACGCGGCAGCACAGATGCCCCCTGCGGTCTGAAGTTACTGAAGTAACCCAAAGTTACAACTAACCCAGGGCCGCTTAAAAGTCACCCGTGGCTCCCGACATGCGTGGCCGGTTACACCGAACCGGTGGCTGGTTAAAACTTACCCGTTGCGCCCAACATATGTGGCAGTTTAAAACTAACCTGTGGCAGGTTAAAACTAACCCATGGCTCCCGACATGCATGGCATGTTAAAACTAACCGTGGCAGGTTAAAACTAATTAAGAGTGTGTTAAAACATAATATAAAAAAATAAAACATAATATAAAACATATATAATAATTCGTAAATAAATTAACGCTTCCACGATTGCAAAAAATATTCAAAAATAGCAGATGCACAAGCTTGCAGCGCATACATCTGCTATTTTTGAGAACCACTGTTCCAAAATCGAAATCCTAAGAGATTTCTCAAAACAGTTACGGTATGTTGCTGTTAAGACGTGATCCTAGGGGACCTGCCAGACAGTGTGTGTGTGTGTGTGTGTGGACTCACAAATGGTCATTTAGCATTCAGCTAGTCAGCACACACCATTAAATGCAGAGAGGGAGAACGGGAAAATAAACAAAACATTTTTGCCACGGGCAATTTCACATGCAGCGCTCTCCGTGAAAGCACAAGCAACTTGGAAATAATCACCTCGAAGCCCAAGATATACAGTAGGGTTGTTATTATTTTCAAAAAAACGAAACCCGCGGTGCCATTTGCGCCTTTTTGACACCTATTGTTGTATGTTTCTCCACGCCGATGACGCCTTTTCTAAAAAATGAAACAAAAACATTAGAAAAATAAACCAGTTAAAAACAGTTGGGGATTCAACTCTTTGGTGCTTTGTGGCAGCTTTACAGTGTTACTTAACCAATTCTGGGCGGGAACCCCTTTTGGTGTTTTAAACATTAAATTATAATTTAGCTATTGAAAAATAGCAGATCTACAAGCTCATAGCGCGCCACCAAGTGGCGCGCTACGAGCTTGTAGGTCTGCTATTTTTGAAAAATCGTGAAAATATTTATTTCAGAAAACTGGAGAATTTAGAAGATTTTTTTTTAATTTCGAGGTCAGGCCTGAATGGATTAAATGTTTTCAGTGGTTGTTTGGCGTTTTCAGTGGTTTGGTTTCATGTGGACACACATTTATTGAGATTCCGTGTGTACGGAAAAAAGTCCTTGGTAACAACTGTGACATGTTTTTGTCACAGAGAGAAAGCCCATTCATTCAGACCATAGATAGAGAGATTTCCAACAAGCCTCATAGAAAGCTATTCATTATTTTAGGACAGGAACCAAGCCACCCAGGGTCCTCCATAGTGAATCATGACCATAAAGCATTTGATTCTGTCTAGTATTTTTTTTCTTTTCGCATCTGATGTGAATGCACCTATATATACACACACTACAGCCTAGCGATCTCTGGATCTTTTCAGTCATGTTCAAAAAATACAAAATAATAATAAAAAAGACATTCGCCCATTTCAGGAGGGAAAATATGGTAGCTATTCATAGCAGATGACTGACAGCCCGAAAATGAAATGTATGGTTCTTTTTTATATAAAAGGACGCTGGGTAATGTAAGAGCTTGAGCGACAAGGCCCTTTACAAGGCTGTGCTGTCTCTACAGTATGGAGAGCTAGTGCATGAGTGACAGCCCCCACAGGAAGTGACAAGTCCCAAGAGCGCGTCCTTATAGGGCAACTGTTCCAATAGAGGCTATGCGCATGCTTAAAGTGAATGTTACATCGAGTGGCAAATCGAGTGGCAAAGCAACATGCAAAGTGAGTTTAACATTGTTTAACGTTGTTTAATGCAATCAGATAGGACTTTTCTGTTTGGATGTATGGGCTGTCAAGGCCAGAAAGTGGCACTCACAGTAGGTATTCCTGCATAACTTCCGGGTTTGGTGATGATGTCACACGCATACCCTCTATACATGATTTAGAGCTAGGAGCTTGTACATCTGCTATTTTTGAAAGATTGTTGATGAAGATGTGTGAATCATTGAATGTGCATAGATTACATATTTGAGGCATTGTAATTAATTCATCAAAGTTAATCTAATTTTAATCGCATATCTATATTTGACCTGAGAAGCATTTTTTTCAATTATAATGGATTTTGGTATACGAGTGAATCAATGAGTGAGTTTTTTTAAATATAAATGTCCCATCCACTGGGCCAAGCAAAGCGGTCTGATTGACGTATTCTACCATTGTGTGCACGGACGGTACGCCTGCATTCCCAGACCTGTTGTTTCAGCGCAACCCGGCCCGCCCTTTAGAGTGAGGTCACTTCTCGCCCTAAGGGTGTCTCACTGGTTTATTTGATTATCTTTTTTTACAATATATAACAAATACAAATGCAAAAAATGTCACGGTGTTAAAAAAAAACAAAAAACAAAACTCATGCATTGTGATAATGATAGGCCAAATTAAACTATGTTAGTTCAATTTCCAATATTTGCCTGTGAGATGCAGTGGACTATTAATAGCATAATTGTACTGTAAGTACAGCATTGGGTAAATTAACCTAGTTTACAGGTAGAATTCCCCCTTCCTCCCTCTCTCTCCGAGACAGGCGTGTATTTGGAGCCAAGTCAAGTCCTCAGTTAACCCACAAGTGACAATTAAAAAAGCTAGCCATCCATTTAATGAAAGCAACCCGGTGTCCGAGTCTCTGACACCGCTCGATCGACAAGACATCGTTCAAGACTCTGTTAATGGCTCATTCACTCGTTTGAGACCTTCTGCACGCACGCACGCACACACGCACGCACACACGCATGCACACCCCTTATAAAGTGCAGTACAATCTGCTTGTGTGATTGCGCGGTACTAATCGGCTCATTAAGCCAGTGCCACGGGCATGAGGAGGGAGCGTGACAACATTGATAGGATTACTCAGATTCATTTCTTTTATACTTAAGTAATAGTATAGCAATGATGAACTCTGCCAAGGAGACGGGGTCTGGCTCCACCTAGCAGCCACTGTGGTGAAACCACAGTGGCTGGTAGGTGGTATTGTTTACCTTTGTTGTTTGGGATACTTGTTGGAACAGATGGAGGAGATGTCTATGCCAAAGCCAACCGGCCCTGACGCAGCCCTGAGGCCCCTGACGCAGCTCTGAAGCCCGTGACACAGCCCTGGGGCCCCTGACGCAGGTCTAAAGGTTCTGACATTGCCCTGAGGCCCCTGATGCAGCCCTGAGGCCCCTGACGCAGCCCTGAGGCCCCTGACGCAGCTCTGAGGCCCTGACGCAGCTCTGAAGGCTCTGACACAGCCCTGAAGCTCCTGATGCAGCCCTGAGGCCCCCGACCCAGTCAGCCCTGAGGCCCCGGACGCAGGCAGCCCTGAGGCCCCTGACGCAGCTCTGACACAGCCCTGATGCCCCTGACACAGCTCTGAAAGCTCTGACACGGCGCTGAAGCCCCTGACGCAGCCCTGAGAACCCTGACGCAGCTCTGAGGCCCCTGACGCAACTCTGAAGCCCTTGATGCAGGTCTGAGGCCCCTGACGCAGCTTGAAAGGCTCCGACATTGCCCTGAGGCCTCTGACGCAGCTCGAAAGAATCTGACATTTCCCTGAGGCCTCTGACGCAGCTCGAAATGCCATTGGCACAGCTCTGAAGCCCCTGACGCAGCTCTGAAGGCTCTGACACAGCCCTGAGGCCCCTGACACAGCTCTAAAGGCTCTGGCAATGCCCTGAGGCCCCTGACGCAGCCCTGAGGCCCCTGACGCAGCTCTGAAGGCTCTGACACAGCTGTGAGGCTCCTGACACAGCTCTGAAGCCCCTGATACAGCTCTGATGCATTACTATAAATCTTATTACGAATTCATAGCACAAAATACTGGCTCCCGGTGTGTAGAGACCTTTAGAGTTAAAGCTACACTGTGTCACCTGTTCAATGAAACAAAAGTTCAGTTTGATATAATTATTGACTGGCAAAAGTTTCACAACACCCACTCCATGAATTTCAGCCCCATGAAGCCTTTTTTAAATAAATATGTTCTATTGAAAGTGGATAGGCGTTATCTTTCCCGGCAAAATTATGTACAGTAATCTGCAGATCTCCTCCCTCCCCTCTCTGACAGCTATACCAAAGTGATGTGTCCTTGATGCACAGAACCAGCACAGAACGCATTTGACACAAGCACTTTGAAGTTCAAAGGGATCAATTAAGAGGTCCTGGGAAGTGGAGGTATGAACTAAAGACCTGCTATGACGGTAGTGACCAGCAGGGAAATTACTCAGTAAGGCTTTAAACGTACAGCGTAAGTTGATATTTTGTTTTAATTCAAGGAAAAGAAAAAGAGAGACTAATGAAAGGCCATGAAGCTGAACATCAGAGAAGTGTTCCTTTGAGAGCGTGTCAGTGCTTATACCTGATGAGGAACGGAGCGTTGACCAAAACAGAGGTGACAACAGGAAGGGAGCGTCGACCAAAACAGAGGTGACAACAGGAAGAGAGCGTCGACCAAAACAGGTGACATTAGCTACCCTACACAGTGAGAATAGGACCCTACAATAATATTATAGGATAGTGACAATAGGAAGGGATCGTCGACAAAAACAGAGGTGCAAGAAGATGCAGCAGGAGAGAGAGAGAGAGAGAGAGAGAGAGAGAGAGAGAGAGAGAGAGAGAGAGAGAATTCATTATTAAATCACATAGCACCGGGCACCACAAAGGGTTAATTTGCACACGCACAGACATGCGTGCATGTACGTTCTAAGTTCATATGTTCACAACATGGAGATGCAGGGTTTCTATACTGCCCAGCAGTGACAACATATTTCCCTCCCTGCCTGACGCACGCGCACATGCACACGCGCACACGCACACACACACACACACACACACACACACACACACACACACACACACACACACACACAATCTATCCTCAATTTAGATGTTGGCAGATCGCCCTGCTAAAAGCCTTGCATCTGCAATGCCGATGAGTAGGTAGCTAAAAACGATAAAAACACGATATCAAGTCTTTGGCAGACAATGGGTTTAATTAGAAAGACGCAATATCAAGTCTTTGGATGGAGTGTCGTGATGATGAAATATAACTTCAAATAGGTTTACTCTGCGACAGCGGAATGGCTCTGCAACACGTTCCCAAACTAAAGGCTCGCCTAGAGGAACAATTTATGTTTGTTGAAAAATGACAATGGTTTGGTTTACAGTCGGTATATATTTTCTTTTTTATTCCTGACAGCTTCAAGATGTATGTCGTAGCTATAGTTATTGGCAAAACAAGATATACTTCCTTCAGTTTGACTGTGTTCAGTATTCTTGGGAGCGATGCCAGCAACCGTGTGATTTGTGTCGATCACAATTGCTTCTAGCTGGTGCCATTGTCTTTCAGAAAGGTTTCACGAGTTTTGTTGTATGAAAGATTAATGTGCACATCACATCAGAATATTAAAGGGATCAGTCATGCAGTCAATCTTTTAATAGGAGAGTATATTGCTTCATTTCTGTGCTTTGAAAAATGATGACATTTTCTTAACCACTTAAGCCCCATACTTCTTTTTGCTACTGCGTGTGTGTGTGTGTGTGTGTGTGTGTGTGTGTGTGTGTGTGTGTGTGTGTGTGTGTGTGTGTGTGACCACTGTTTGAGCAGAACCTCGGATAAAACATATCATGGACACCGCCCCCAGCAGAATTCAACCTTGAATACAGTGGTGTAAAGTAACTAAGTAAGTACTCAAGTACAATTTTGAGGTATTTTTGAGCGGTGCACACCGCTCCAATAACTGTCCGCATGTGTCTCTATGTCTTTATGTATGTCTCTATGTACAGTATGTACGAACAGCTGCGATACTGCTGGGTGCCCTACCTTCAAGTGGCACTGTTGAGCTTTGCACTGTGCACTAACTATTACAACGGTACAAGCATGCATGTGTACTAACTTACTAAGTAATACAGTATGAATAGTACAGTACAGTGCTCTGTACTGTTCTTGTACAGTACAGTACAGTACAGTACAGTACAGTACAGTACAGTACAGTACAGTACAGTACAGTACAGTATAGTAACTATCACAATACAAGTATAGTTGCACTGCTCAGTTCACATGGGCATGATTTTACTTTACTTGAGTATTTCCTATTTTCAATAGGCTAATTGTATTTCTACTCTACTACATCTCAAACTACAAGGCAAATATTGTACTTTTACTCAACTATAATTATTTTAAAACTTGTGAGCTTGTAGATGTGCTATTTTCAAACAACTTTTAAACATTTGAAATTTTGTGAAATGGGACCGTCTGTATAATGAGTATAGGTACGGTTATGTTATACTTTTTGCACTTTGAGTGTATGTTTGATGCCAATACATTTGTACTTTTATTCAAGTAAATTCTGAATACCGGGGTGCTTGAAACAGACTACATCTATAGGGTATTGATACTTTTACTTAATGTAAAACATGTGACTACTTCTTCCTCCACTGCTTGAAATGCAATACTCGTCCCGGTCCGGAGATTCAGAAACACCCTTACATGAAATGAAATCATGCCTTTCTCAGATCAGCCCAGGGAGCCGTCATCCTCACAATGCCAGCATAAAACCTTCATGAGGCTTTTGCCTGACATTTTTTCTTCTTTTTGCCTTTCTTTGACAGCAACATGGCTCATAAGGCAACACTGTAGAGTGGAAAGTATACTTTCAGGATTGGGGGCTCGTCCAAAATAAGTTGCCTTCTTAGCAAACGTTGGCACTCCACCTTTGAAAGCATGCAAGCACAGAGGAGCTATACTTAAAGTCAAGAACACTTTCATAGGGGTCAAAACGAAAGCCTTTTATGAGGTGCCAGCAGCCTTTCTGCCGTGCTTGTCTATGGTAAAGACTCGTCTTTCCAGTGCAGAGCATCGCACCTCAGTGCTGGGTCTTTTTCTTTTTTTACCCCTCTCTCTGTTTTTGACAGAGTGCCCGGAGTGCCTCAAGCAGAAAAGTGTTCAACTTTTGAATAAGAGCACGCTCTGCTCCAATGTCACATTTAACCACTTGAACGCCAGTGTATTCTGGGAGGGGAACATTCATTGTCAAGGAGTAAAACAGGGCTTACGTGGTTATTGGACTGTAATTATGACGCATAAGAATTTCAAGTGCATAACAAATTTCAATTATGATGCACTTCACATTGTCACGAGTGTTACAGTGTTAAAACATGGCAAAAACAAATAAAAACAGGGTAGTTAAAACTAGAAAGAGAAAGAAAATTGAGAATGCTTTGTTAAAAAGTTAGGTTTTTAGTCCATTTTTATAGTTCCACAGACAGAAGGCCCGGTCACCCATGTTGCGGAGCTTCGTTTTGGGGACGGGGAGAAAGTGGGGGTTTGAAGAGCTGAGGCTTTGAGTGGCGGGTTTAAGGGCGACGAGTTATTTAAAGTATAGCACATCTACAACTTGTGAGCTTATAGATATGCTATTTCTGAAAAAACAAAGAAATAAAAAACATTTAGTAACTAAAGCTGTCATCTACTGTAATTGCAGTGGAGTCAAAAGTACAATATTTTCCTCCGAGATGTAGTGGAGTAGAAGTATATAAAGTATCCAGAAACTGAAATAAAGTAAAGTAAAAGTACCTTAAGTACTTGTTAAGTACAGTACTTTAGAATTAAATGTACGTAGTAACTTTGTGCCACTGGTAATCAGAATCTATTATAGACGCCCCCATAGGCCATGCATGTCTTCTCATAATCTCAAGCTATCCCAAAACAATTATTGTCATCATCAGGCTTGATAGTTGTAATTGCATATTGCCCCCCGAGAGGGAAAGACGGGGAGAGAGGCAAGGCTTTATATTAATTAATTTATATCAATTAAAATGTTATCCAATCCTTACTACATCACTATAGTGTGTTCATGTTAACTAGTTAAGTGCGAATGAGTAGGAGACTCAGGCTGTCTTTTTATATGTTAACCCATTGAAACCATAAAGCAAGCTGTTTAATTTTAGATTTTAGCGTTGGCGCTAACACAGTCACTTCATGCCATACTGCGAGCTTGTACATCTGCTATTTTTGAACATCGTTGAAACATCTTGAAAGTGTTTTATTTAGCGTTGCAGCCAAGAATCCAGAACTGATGGTTTGAGAGGGATGCAGCGCTCGGTTTCCTTAGAAGCCCCGCCCAAAGTCCCTCAGTCGCTTGCAGTCCTATATACAGTGGGTGGTGCTTAAAAGCCCTGCACGGCCCGGGGCTTGTTAAGGAAAACAAGCGCTCCCTGTCCCTCAACCAGCTACAGATACGCTGGATCACTGTATAGAAACAAATCAAGCACCTGTGATTGAGATAAACTGATCTAAGGTGTATAGTAGATTACAGTATTTCTTAGTATGTTTACTAAACGGAAACCAGACACTCAGAATCAAGGATTGGTACTAACAGTGCCTCATTTATTTTCAATTCCTCTTCTTGTATGACGATACATTCATAAATACTGTGTTTATAGCTTTTGTTGCGTTCGTTTATGTGCTAAAAGAGTGACTTTGAGAGCTGTTCCCCGTTACAATGGAAGTCAATGAGACCCTATTTTTGATTTCTTAAATTGCTAATAAACAACGCAACGGCGTGAAATAATTCATGGAATAGACTAGTTTGCCCATAATAAGGTCAAAAACAACCCAAACCTCTATAAAAGTGGTCTTACCCTTTACGGTAAGTACCTTGGCATCTGGCTGGATGATAAATTGTCATTTAACTCATTTTCTGCGAAGGATGACTTTGAAGGACAAGGAATGCTCCCCCTTACATTTGTTCTATGTTGGATCAGAAACCAAGTCCCTATCAGACCCGCTCCAGTGACCTCCTGACCCTTAAGGTTCCATTTGCTAACACAGAGCTAGAGGCAAGGCAAGGTGCTCCATTTGATTGGAATGAGCTCCAGATGTCCTTAATAATAAGATCAGTGCCCTCCTTGGGTCAATTCACGGAAATGATTTCCAGCACTTTTGTTCAAGATTGTAACGGTTTTAATTTATTTTCGGAATATCTGTTTTAGTTATTTGAATGTTTGTTAAGTTTTTTGAGTAGTTTCTGTATTCTCATTCATATATTTAATATTGCTGTATATAATGTATATTCCTGTTGATTTTGTGTTCTGTATCTCGGTTACATTGAAAATGAGGGCCTGCCCCTTAAAGGAGAATTCCATGCTAGAAGGCTTTTTTACCTTTCTTTGTAGTCGTTACGTCCCCACCAAAGAGGTCCAGGTGTTTTTTTGTGCAAAAACTCCTTATTGGCTATTTCCCCTACCATAAGCCCTCAATGAATTGCATTGAATGGGAATTGAATGGGGCTATGGGGTGTTGTGCTAACTCCCTTATTTCCATCGAAATAAGTAGTAAAGTGTGCCGCTTAATTTTGAGCGATGGAAATAAGCGAATTACACCCCATAGCCCCATTCAATTCCCATTCAATGCAATTCATGTAGGGCTTATGGTAGGGGAAATAGCCAATAAGGAGCTTTTGCACAAAATAACACCTGGACCTCATTGGTGGGGACGTAACAACTACAAAGAAAGGTAAGAAAGCCTTCTAGTATGGAATTCTCCTTTAACTGTACTCAGAGTTGAAATAAAGGTTATAATGATGATGATGATGACAGAAAGACGGTACCCCATCCTCCTCTTAGCACACCGCCAACTCTTAATCAAAGCATCCTCCGGCGCGGACGCACATACATCGACCTTGTTTCGCAGTAATGTCCTCCAATAGCCATTAAGACAAAGGCCCTATAGCAGCACTGCCTTTCAATTCAATGTTTCATTAACGAGACAAACAGTGGTGGGAGTATTGCCATTTTCACTTAATCGGAAGAAGTACCGCAGCCTCTGACTTGAGGTGGAGAAGAAGTATGAAGTAGAAATACTCAAGTACATCTCAAAAGTGTACACCGACAGCCATTAAGACAAATTCCCCCACAGCAGTCAGTTCAATGATTCATTAATTAAACAAAGATCATTTCTCTGTTGAAGAAATTCACTCAATGTGTGAAACTTGTATTGATGTTAGTGGCCGCAATTAAAGGTAAGGATTAAAGTGAGTGGGTGTGTGTGTGTGTGTGTGTGTGTGTGTGTGTGTGTGTGTGTGTGTGTGTGTGTGTGTGTGTGTGTGTGTGTACACAAGGTCCATATCTCAACCACAGTTGTCTACTGTGACTAATGAGTTTAGTTAAAATACTCAGCACGCACACCCACACACGTGCGCACACACACACACACGCACGCACGCACACACATGCCATTTTTTACAAGGACAAGCTTCGACCCAAGTCGTGTGGCTTGTGTGGAATGGACTAATCAAAGGATGGGTATTCAATGGCGCTGGTGGGAAAAAGTAAGCCCATTTACTGCAATGAAGAAACAATCTGTTACACTAGGACGTCTACACGTCCTCACGGTGGGGGCTCCTCACTGTGAGGCAGACACACACACATTATTGCGCCACCTTACCCTTTATCCCTGCCATATTTAAAACATTATTAAAAAAAACTGCATAACAACACGTCAATACTCAATATCACTCACGATATATCAACGATATATCGATATATTGTGGATATATCATATTGCGATACCGGCGTTATTTTTATGCGATACTGATATTGCACATGTTCATACCTCAATAACGATATGATAACGATATATTGTGTAGCCTTAGTGTGCGATATCCAGGAACTTATTGTATTGTATTGTATTGTATTGTATTGTATTGTATTGTATTGTATTGTATTGTATTGTATTGTATTGTATTGTATTGTATTGCATTGTGTGCAATATCCAGGCACTATTGTATTGTATTGTGTGCAATATCCAGGCACTATTGTATTGTATTGTGTGCAATATCCAGGCACTATTGTATTGTATTGTGTGCAATATCCAGGCACTATTGCGGCCATTCTGGAGTTATTCTGTGTGCACCCCTAACAGGACTGCTCCTAGCAAAATGACCAAAATGCTCCGACTACAGTTTTTTAGAGAACTAACACACAGGGACCTGTCTTCCCCCTCAGCCGTTTGCTTTAATGAAACATGACCGGACTGCTCCGTCCTCGACGCGGCCGCGCGGATCAGAGGAGGGCTTTGGAATGCCAAACATCACAGTCGCCTGGAAACGAGCTCTTTCTTGTTAGTGCTTTTCATTGGTTAAATATTTATAAAACCTAACCACTTTCAGCGTCACTTTCAGGTTTCAGGAAAGGCAAAAGTAGCCAAGCTACAGGACAAGCTCAGGGTGAGCAGGGTGCCAGCAGGATAGTCGCAAAACTATACACAGTATGTTTGGCCAAATTTGACTGAGGGATTGCCATTGGATTTTTTTGCATGTCATATGAAAGCAGGGAATCTGGTTCAGTTTGACCCACCAGTTTTGGAGTTATGGCTTATAGAGTAATGTGACATCTTGCAGAAAACAGCAAGTTGAGAAAACAGGCTTGTTTTCTCAAATGTTAGAGTCCACAGGCTTCTGTGGACTCTAACATTACACATATAGCTACATGTTTAAGCATTTATTTCATATTTACATGTTTAAGCATTTATTTCATAGATACATATCGATCGTGACGTTGTAGGCAATATCCAGCCCTACAAGTTGTGATCTGATCCCATAGCCCAGAGATCAGGCATACATTGACTGATCCCATAGCCCAGAGCTCAGGCATACATTGACTGTCCAGATACCGTTTCGCAGCACAGAATTCTAGGTCGCGCTGATACCGCTGTGGTACCATCCCCAAAACAGTAGCATCATTTCAGGGCTAAGCCTATAAGGTATGGCAAGTTCACGATGCATGCACGCATGTGGCTTTTTAATGGCTTATATTCCTCCATCTTTGCGGCACAAAAGGCTTTGCCCAGGCTTATGGAGCCGGCCTGTTCTGACATCACAATGACCTCACAATGATCTGCATAAAAGGGACACAGACAAAATAAGTGGGTGGGACATGCATTTCCAACTTGCATTGTTCCAAGTGGGCCAGTACCTAATGGGCACCGTGCTATAGTACAATACAAAAGCTTTGTTTTTAAAAAGCTGTACATATTCCACCGCAATGAGCCATGCAGCCTCACCCAAACTAACACTCCACTGACTGGTCCGGTAGGAAAAAAGTCACACCCGTGTGAAGTGAGGGGCGCCGTTATCATCTTCCAACATTGCTACCATATACACATCTTTTATGACGTAATTATCAGACAAAACAAACATGGACCAAACAAACATTAAACTATGTCCATAGTACAGAACGCTCCACAGATGTACTCGCTGCATTCAAACGTAACTGAAAGAGAGTTGGGGGGGGGAGAGAGAGAGAGAGAGAGAGAGAGACTGGTTCAGGTGCAAGACATACAATTTCAACAGCTACAATGCACACAATCAATATTATCAATAACCAGAATCATAACAATGCAAGTAAGACCTAGGCTACCGGTATACAACACAATGTGATGAATGGAGGCATACGCATGCAGTGTCATTCAGACACACACAGTGGCACATTGCTAAGCAACAAGCTGACACAGCTAGGCTCTGACTAATTTGCCGGCTGCAAACAACTATAAGGAGACATGGAAGCGGTGGGGAGGCGGGACATCTGCTCGACGTTCTGCGGCTTTTTCAGAACTTCCTGTCGGGGTGGGGGGCATTTGCAAATTATTGCGTGAGCCAACAAGTCTGTCTGGGGGGAATAGCTCATTAATATCCGACAAGACTCTCCTTAATTCCTCATTAACATGGTACATGGATCGTGTGCGCACGTGTGTGTGCGCACGTGTGTGTGCGTGCGTGTGCGTGTGTGCGCGCGCGCCATGCACGTTACACACATTGTACGAGAGTGGAACAGCTGCGCTTGTAATTAAATTGGGTGTCGGCACAAATGCTGTTGTCAAGAGTTTTCCATTTTTTAACTAATTTTTTTTTTTACATCCCTTTCATTCCAGCACCTAAAGCAGGAAACTGAACGCCTGTGCTCCTCTTAGCCCATTCTCATTTAAAATGCCTGTCTTCTTAACATGAGCCAGGGACACAGCTTTATGAACCACTGCCACAGACGCACGCACTCACGCACACACACAGGCGTTTGTATTACTTGTGAGCATGAACATTTTTTAGGACAGTGATTTTTTAAGAACGCTGTATACTATGGCCATTCTCAAGCCTAACGCTGAAGCAAAAACCTGCCAATCTACAAGCTCACATAGCACTGTGAGCTTGTAGATCAGATATTTTCGGTGCAGGGCGCGCAGCGACATAAATCAGGCATAACTCGAACCACAAGTTAAGTTAACCACACTTAAGTTAAAGTATCAATACTGTGAAAGGATTAGACCCTTCCTGAATCCTCACCCAGGAGTCAGCCCAGCTCCTTATCCAGTCATCAGTCACATCAAACCTTGACACGCTGGGTAGGCGCTATCGTTTTTTGGGGCAGAAGTTGCGGGATTTCGGTGGGAGTACCACTCAAGGAAATGACGTTGATGCTTTACAAATCAGTTTACATTCTCCGTGAATGAAACAAGTGTTGTGATTGGTCAGAAAAATATCGTAACCCGGGGGAAATACATCCAGCGGATGTTCCGGACCGACACATCCGCCGATAGCTTCTCTGCCTTATGTTTTGTGACCAGGCTTTTCTCTTCGCAGATGAGTAAGCCTTCATGGGACCGAGACTAAAACCTTGACTATTGTTACTCTCTCCTTACTGGCCTACCGGCATGTGCACTTAAGCCTCTCCAATTGATCCAGAATGCCGCAACACGCTTGGTCTTCAACCAGCCAAAATTCTCCACCCTTCTCCGCTCTCTACATTGGCGTACAAAACTCTGATGTTGGCCTTCAAAGCAACCAAAGGTATGGCAATATTTGCCTCTGAGATGCAGTAGAGTAAAAGTACTGGCTATTGGAAATAAAGTACAAATACTATAAACTACGTTTATAAACGTAGATGGCAATAAAATAATTAAGAAGCGAGACAGACAAAATGTACGCACTTCCGGGAACACAGAAGCATTTCAGGGGTGCACCCTAGATACGGTACATGGTCAGCTGATACGGTCCAGCGCGGTCGCCAATTATTTTTATTGAGACAGAAACATCAATGTTTTGTACGATCAACTCAATTTGAGCTCAATTCCAATCGGCTCAGACCGGGACGTGGATGGAATATAACCAGTGCGTTCACATTTTTACAAAAAAAAGTATCATGAATTCGGGCATTAATCTGCGAAATAGCCATAAGAAAGTTGAAAATATGGGAATACAATGTTTTTGCCCGACAGCTACCACACGCTCATGCTTCTTATGAATACTGTATTGTGGCTGCTGAAATAAGATATGATCTCAGATAGACACGGTAAGATAAGACAGATGAGATAGCGTAGCACCTACAGAATTTTGCAGTGGAGTCGAGTGGACAGGATGGATATTACTAACTTAGAGATTCTACTTATTTATTTAATAGTGGGATAACACAGCGCCTCCTCCCCCCCCACGGAAGTTTAGTCAACGGGTTGGGGGGGGTGGGGGGTGTGCTGCGGAAAAAAGTACAGACAGTACAGTACATACAGTATATCTAACACTGCTGGCGAACAACCTAACTTGAGCAGAAGTGAGTTCCAACCGCGCCTCAAGGCTATGATGGCAGGCCAGTCTGAGAGAGGCATCTCAGAGGCAGGACAGGATACAGGAGGAAAGGAGGCACTGGAGCAACTCAGACAGTTTAAGCCCTTATGTTATTATCAGGGTGCAAGTAAAAAAAAGAGACAACGTTTCGATGTATCAGTCACATCTTCGTCTTCGTTAGCTTCCATGGAGCTAAAAAAAAAGGGCCCCTTTTGAGGGCACGTGCCCAAAGTGCCCATATGATAGATCCAGCCTTGCATCACCCTTTTTGTTTCATTTTTGAGTGGTGTAAACCACTCCTACAACTGGCTTTGTTAGTCTGTGCTCAAAAAATGAGCATGGTTGCTATGTTCACCCAGTTCATCCGGGTGTGATTTCATTACGTCAGACATGATTTCATTACGTCAGACAGGCTATATAAGACCTTACACCACTCAGTTCACACGGGTGTGATTTTTTCCTAAAAGGATGCATCACTTTTCAGATAATGGACCCTCCAGTTGTGTATTTGATCAAATCGAGAAACTCTCAGCTTCAACTTTGCGTGCATTCTTTAACTGATTTCTCTAAATGGACATCCAAAATATCCCACCATGATGCCAGCAGAGTTGGCCGAGCTTGTGTCAAACAGCTCCAGAAGCCCGCGCCAGCAACAATCCACAACAAATAAACCTTATTGTGAAAGCCATTCTAAATGAAGAGAACCGTGTGGAATAATAGCCGATTTATCTGTCTCATTTTCTAACTGAACAGAGCAGGAGATTAGCCAAGACAGGGAGATTAAAAAAACAGAAAAGAAATAAAACTTGCTTTAAGGCTTGGTTGGTTCCATGCCATGTTTCACATAGTGAACTGCTGCAGGGTCTCATTCAGTGTTGTTTTTGACAGCAAATCTAGTTTTATAGTCGTACCGGTATAGTCTTTTGATTACAATTCCTTTTAGTCATATTTCAGTCATCAGAAATGTTTTAGTATTGGTCTAGTTTTAGTTGACAAAAAGAAAATCGACTAAATCTACAGTTGATTTAGTCGACGGAAATGTATTTTGGCGGGTCCTTGATGCCGTCGTAATGGCTGATTGTACACTTGGTTGCATGCTAAAGCTCACAACAGGCTATTTTCAGAGCATATCACCCGAGCACAACCAAACATAACATTACCTGTCTTTTTCTACTAGTAGAGAATTCACCTATATTGATATAGGTCTAGAAACGACTTTAGGGAAGATTCTAAAACACAAAGGTCTCTCTCTCTCTCTCTCTCTCTCTCTCAGCATGAATGACTGCGCTCACTCACATTGATGATGTGTTGTGGACTATCTGGCCATGCAAGACAAGAGGCGGCAAGGGACAGAGGGATGGGGCGGCTGGCTGCCATGCCTCCTCATCTCTCCCGTCCGTACGTATGGCTGGTGGGGAGCAGGTGACAGAGAATGGGGGTCCGACCGTCACGGCTCCACAGGCTGCCAGAACACACCAACACTCCACGGACGTCTGCGCCGTATCTCTACTCTGCACGGTTCTTTAGAATGATGAGGGCCGTGTGTGTGTGTGTGTGTGTGTGTGTGTGTGTGTGTGTGTGTGTGTGTGTGTGTGTGTGTGTGTGTGTGTGTGTGTGTGTGTACTATAGACAGTATACCGTCTTTCACTTTGTGTGCTGTGGTCTTGACGACGCACACAATACTTCGAGTTCCCACTACCGGGCGCTTAATAACTTTATGTAACGTTGTTGTCAGGCAGAAACGTGGAGATCACTTTCATTAAACTTACCACATACAATCAAAATGTGGATGTACAGATGTAAGTACAGTAATCAGTAGCATAATGAAAGCCCATCCACACAAATAACATAGCTGGGAGATGTAATTAAAAGCATGTTCATAATCAACGGGTGTGCGTTCGCCATGAAAGATAAGTGCATGGATGAATCCTATAATTAAGTTTGATGCCACACATGTTCTGAACGGAAACAGGTTGCAATGGCCAGGTTGTCATTTCAGACCCGCGCACGGCTGTGCACGTGTACAGCCGTGCTGTACACATGCACAGCCGTGCTGTACACATGCACAGCCGTGCATGTGCAAACGAAAAACCTGGGGCGGCAGGGCCTTCTCTGTGGCCGCCCCTACGCTCTGGAACGCTCTCCCCAAACACATCCGAGATGCCCCCTCACTTCCCACCTTCAAATCTGCACTGAAAACCCACCTGTTCACAATCGCAAACTTGTTATATGCATTGTTTTATTGGTTTTATTCTTATAATTGTTTGTGTTTCTAATAAAGTTGTCCTTTTTCTTGTTCCCCTCCACACATGTAAAGCGTCTTTGAGTGTCATGAAAAGCGCTATATAAGTCCCAGATATTATTATTATTATTATTACAGTGAGAAGCCATACTGTACTTGTGATATATTTTTTTCCATCAGACTTTTACAGCTGTGGCAGTGTGAAGTCCAAGGTTTTTTTTTGCCCGTGCCAAGGAAGACCAGTGCCAGGGACAGAGAAGATGCATGTTAAAACGTTCCAAAAAACAATACAAAAATCCAATGGTATTCAAGAAGAGTAGATGTACAAGCTCGCAGTAAGGTTGTATGTCTGCTAAATTTTGAATAGCAAACGTACAGTGCAAATGAATGAAGTGGTTAAAATGATGTGATGCTAATTATGTGATTGAGGGGGGGGGGGGTCCACTGCATGCTGACCAGTAAGTTGAAAATTGATGGGGATCCATCAATCCATGATGGGGCTACATGGCTTGGCAAGGCTTTCTTAACACATGCAAATATTGTAAACAAGATTCCATTATAACCTCAACCTAACCTCAAACTAACATTTTCGGACAATTGCGATGTAACAAACGGCACATCTGTGGGGAATGAACAATGATGAGCGCATGCGATATCAAACAAAGCAGCCCTAGGTGTGTTTAGTATCTTTACAACGGGACTAGGGGGGGGGGGGGGGGGGGGGGGGGGGATTTGTTATTCAGCGGTGTACCTAATTACATTCACCTGAGAGTCCCAGCACTAAATGATTCCCTGATTAGTGGGGGCTTGAATGAAAGCCAGCCGCCAGGACCAGCACAGCAGCTGAGAACAGACCACTCTACAATTAAATATGGAGTGTGGAATTATGCATCTGCATCTGCTGTCGCGTGTGGATTTTGGCAAAACAACAATAAAGTGGGACGGCACACTGCAACACACGCCGTTCTACGAAGGTAAATTCCAACAGTTTTCTGAAAAACACATGTTTCTATATCAGTGGTGCTCAAACCATTTCATGTGAAGGACTCCCAACATTATTAGGAATTTGGCCGCGGAACCCGCATCTCAAAATGATTTGTTCCAGTGAATCCCAGAAGCAGACATTGCGGTTCCATAACTAACCCATTTAATCCTGCAGGCTACAATAATGTTACTGAATGATTCATTTATGCATTTCCAGCAAATATTGGAAAGTATAAAGGGTCTCACCGTCTCAATGAAATATGTGCAGTGTCACATGTTTACTTTAAATTGGCACATGACCAATGTAGGTAGGTAGATGAGGGATGCAGTATGGTGATGTATAGGTAGGTAGGTAGGTAGGTAGGTAGGTAGGTAGGTAGGTAGGTAGAGTATAGTAGGTAGGTAGGTGACGGATGCAATATGGTGGTAGGTAGGTAGTTAAATGAGGAATGCATTATGGTGGTAGGTAGGTAGTTAAATGAGGAATGCATTATGGTGGTAGGTAGGTAGTTAAATGAGGAATGCATTATGGTGGTAGGTAGGTAGTTAAATGAGGAATGCATTATGGTGGTAGGTAGGTAGTTAAATGAGGGATGCATTATGGTGGTAGGTAGGTAGTTAAATGAGGAATGCATTATGGTGGTAGGTAGGTAGTTAAAAACACTTTGAGGGCGTTAAATTGATTGATCAAACGATATGCCCTGCTTAATACGACATCCCCGCTATTTGTTTTATGTGTCTAAATCGCCCTATTTTAATAATTAAA
The DNA here is from genome assembly GCF_951216825.1 of Electrona antarctica. Lineage (NCBI taxonomy): Eukaryota > Metazoa > Chordata > Actinopteri > Myctophiformes > Myctophidae > Electrona > Electrona antarctica. The sequence goes on from NC_136802.1 coordinate 15,531,306, forward strand.
ACGAAAGTCCGTCTTTGCCGCGGAGCTGGTGGAAGGAGCTAACTGTTGTGATGTCGAAACCGGAAATCGACACATTCGCTGGGCTGCTAGGGCTTCTGGGAAATTGAGTCCAATGCAAGTGAACGGGGGTTTTGTCTGACTACAACAGCCTCACACCCCCCTCCATGTTGCGTAGCAAGATGGCGATTGGTGCGATGGAATGTAAACACACGGTGCAAGCTATCTTCGTCGGATTTTCGACGATCAAAAGCCCAGATACTTCAGCGTATGATCTAAAGGTAATAAAACAATCCCAGCAGCGTAGAATATTTGATTATAATGCGGGTAACGCGTAGTACGCAGTAGAACTGTTAAATGAGGGATGCATTATGGTGGTAGGTAGGTAGGTAGTTATGGCCTTTGTAGGATTGCCATGACTGTAGGACAAATACATTTGCTATACACTCTTTACATGGTTGATACAACACATTATCCCACCGGTCACAATCAGGGGTCACCAATATATCTGTATACGGACAAATGTGTCCGTGGCAAAGACTTGGACATGTCCGTGGCCATTGTTTTGAATTTCTGTTTTACATACCATTATGATGTCCTTATTTTGATCATAAGACCCAATTACTGTGTCAATCTCCAGGTGTCCTTCAGAATATTATTTATTATGACACTATGGCACATAAGGAGTCCATCTAGTACTAGTGGTTCTCAAAGACCCCTGTAACTCAGAGTGTTCAAATGGACCCGTAAGGGGCCCTGAATAACATGTATATTTATGTGTTTCTGGTAATATTATTGTCCACTCATTTTGTATGTCCGTGGAAAAAAACATATGTGTTGCCAGAAATGTCCACCACAAGCCAACATGGCGATGACCTCTGGTCACAATTGTGACCGCTCATAAAACACACCTGTTCACCTACTTTTCCATGACAATTTCAAAGGAATATTATTGATAATTTCAAGGGTCACAAATGACACAATATTTGGATATTGTTATGTCTGGAAAATAAATTGGGATTAAATGGGCTAACCATCTACTATGGTTAGTAGAAGTAAAAGTACTGGCAAATGGAAATACTGATACCTCCAAAATTGTACTTAAGTAAATGTACTTAGTTACTTTACACCACTGATAAGTGGAGGGGAAAAGAACCAGTGTTCCACAAGCTCTTACTCATTAACTGCTGAGTTTCTCTAGAACAGTCTGCCAGCATTTTTGACTAATCTTTTAAGACGCACAGAATATTGTGTTGTTCTATAACTACAGTATGTAAACACCCACATAACTCAAAGAAAAGAAGAGAGTATACTTCGTTGGGGGGAAAAGTGTGTTTCCCGTGATGTTCCGTTCTTTAGTCATTGACAGTTGAATAAAGCTTATTTTCACCAAAAATGCTGTCTCGAGCAGAGACAAATGTAGTTTTATAAATCCTATAATACTATACTAAACCGGCTTGGATTTGTTTTGATCATGTTTTCAGAATACTTGATAACGTTTGGAATTGTCACTTCTTAGTGACAATTCCAATCACTTCTTAGACCCTCTAGTCTAGACTTATTATTTTTCCATCTACACCAACTTTCTCCACCAAAAATAGCCGATCTACAAACTCAGTGCGTTATGAGCTTGTAGATCGGATATTTTTGGTGAACATCCCCCCAGAATAGGGATGCTGGGGTTCAAGTGGTTAAACGGTTAAAGTATAAAGTAATTTTCACTCTGTCGTAATGGGAACTACATCTTATTCTCAAGTTTTCCTCGCTCCGTGACAAATGTATCTTGCATACCGTATGATAAAAAGTGTACAGTGTAATTTAAGGGTGATGGATGGATGTTAAAAAGTTATTCCAGAGTAAAAAAAACAAACAAAAAAAACCCATTTGAGAACCACTGCTTTACAGCCATCTCAGCTAATGGCTGTCCAATATAAATCCACACATTCATGTACATTCATGCATAGTACAGTACAAACCCTGCACCATATGGCATGGCGCCGTGGCCTATATACACTCTGTGATAAATGCTCGGGCTGCGGGCAGCCAGAAGCATATGGCTCTGTAAAGTTTGGAGGAAAAGTTTTCAATGTTTCTTTCTACTTAAAGGCGTAGTGAAATGAAAAATACGTTTTTCACACTTTTAGACCATATCTGTGGTCATCATAGGGCATACCTAACAATGGATGCCAAAAAATAGGCAAATTCAAATTTTTGTGTGTTTTTATATCAAAAGTCCATTTTTGATATATGATTTTTAATTACTTCCTGAAAACGAAAACGTGCTGCGTGATGACGTGTAGAGATACACATCGATAAAAGCCAATACAAAATGAAGCTCACCAGTTTGTTTCCCATGCTTCATTACTCCTCCTCCACAGCTGGTTTTGATTAAAGAACTACTCCGTTTTTATTCTCATTCAAGATGACATCCAGACAGTGTATTACTTGTTTTAAACTTAATCATCACGCTAAAATATTTATATAGGTTGTGTACAGGTTAGAAATAATCCGCTGGCTTCTTTTAATGTCTCCCTTTCACTTTGTTTACAAACGAAATTCACGTGCAGGAAGTCAGACTTTGAGACCCCATAGCCTGAAGGGATGCGACGCTCTGATTGGTTCAGAAACTTCAGAGCCAGCGTTTCCAGCTAAAACTTCAAAATAAAATGTCCACCATTTCCGTTGCCTACACCTTTAAGCAAAAAAAATAGGATAGGATTTATAATCCAGCAGTAATGACCTACGAAATCCTTTTAGGCAGGCTTTGTAGGTTAATGTTAATCAGACAGTGGGTTGATAAATGTCATGAACTAGCAATCATAGCAATCTAAGAACCTACCAAATCTCTGTGTGATAGGAAAACATTTTACATCAACTACTTGAACCCTAGCTTCCCTATTCTGAGAACTTGAGACAAAAATAGCAGATCTACAGCTCGTGCTGCACAAGGCGTTGTGATCGTTTTCGGCAAAGGTATTTGGTGTAGAGTGAAAAAAGGTTCTACAATTAGACAAACCGGCTCTGTCCAGTGTGGAAAACACTTTATGGACACCGGTTACTGGGTAAAAACTCCTGTTTATCAACCATTAGCTGGAGAGAGAGGGTGCTGGAGTGAGCCTCATGATGTGTTTTTGTATCAGCAGTACAGTACATCACTGTGGGATGTATGGCTTAATGGCTGATTTAAGCAGTCACACCTGGCTTGAGTCAAACTAATTGGACTAGCTGGTGTGATTACACACCTGTTGTGCACAGTTAGCACACGTACGTGCAGGTCAGGATATAATGCCATCACACTATTTTGTGTTGACTATGTCTGCAGTATGCCAGTATGTACCACATCATTAAGACTAAGGCAAACTGTGTGTGCCGGTTGCATGACAATAAATATAACCTTTTTCAATCTAAAACCTTTGCTATAGAGATTGTCCTACTGTACAATTCAGCCCACATGGACGGCCATCACAGCTATGGCAGGCCCAACAACATGCACACACGCATACATTTGTACTCACATACCTTGGTAGCATTTATAGACAAACAGGGCGGCACAGCCAGATTATAGCTAGAGCAGCCTTCATCATGGTCCTCCAAACAAGGAAATACTGTAGCCATCCTTCTCCATGGTTCAGCGAGGTGGGGATGGACAAAAGGAACGTCGCAAAAACTTTCTTCTTCTCCCTGGGGTTTTGCGGTTGGCATCCAAATTGTTGCATTACCACCCCCTTCTGTTAATCTCAGTATCTTACTTACAGTCTATCCCATCAACCATAATAAATGTAAACACTGTGCACTGTGTAAACATCCTCTGCTGCACTAATTAACTTTTTAAAAGTGATCTCTTTAACTCCCACTTCAGCTCTTCCACCATACTCTCTCTTTGTAAGTACAGTCCATTTCAGACCGCGACCATCTTGCCATCAGAGTTTGGAAGCACTCGTTTTCAGTAAAGCAATGTCCTGCTGTCTCCTGCATTATGTGCAAATTCAAAACAGGTGGTACGCAGGGCAGTTGAGTGATATCTAACGAGCACTTCCAAACTGCAACACTTAGAAAAATAATCACCTGCAAGGACACAAAGTAGCTCATAACATACGTATACATTTGAGTAGTATATTCACCACTGCACACACGCACGCACGGTCAGCGTTTGAGCAGTGCATGCTAAAAAGGATTATGAAAGACAAACGCCACCCCGGCTACACTGTGGATGGTTTGTGCCACAAGGTCAGACAACGTGCAGAGACACACAGAAAGAACACCCCCCCCCCCCCCCTCCCCGTAGGAATAAGGGGCTACATCCTGTTATAATATTTTGTATTGTTAGCACATGCATAGCACACCTTCAGTTCACTGTACCGCAGTCGAGTGATAAATACAACCTCCTCAAATCTTTTCATCATCGTGGAAACACACAAAGAAGCAAGATGGATGCATAATGAATTTGAATGAGTTGAGTGCAGAAGACTGAGAATTCGACAACACTAGATGTCACACAGACCCATAGAAAGCATTCATTGCAAAAGGAAAAACACAACAAAATAATAATAATAATAATATACATAATAAAATATTGAAATAGGGGAGAACGCGTTAACATGAGCCATCTAGAAAACTATGAAACTGTGTTGTCATGTGAACTTAAATCCTTAGCATCCATCATTTACACCTGGTTATGAAGTTGAGAAGTACATGGGGAAAGTAGAAAACATTCTTTTACACAAAAAAACGTTTTTTCTTTTCTTTTTTTCACCGTTATATCAAAACATATTTACCCAGGTCTAAAACTGTATACATGTTGGTGATTTGCTAATGGATAGAACCATGTGAATAATTTTGCAATTGTCTGAAGGTATTCATTAATTAATCCGCCGCCGCCAGTGTTATCTTATTTCACCAACATAAACATAGATGTCTGGAGGGTACGACGAGGGTCTCTTCTAACGACCGGATTAAACGCTCCAAAGTTATAGGCAGTTGAATATAGCTTGTTTTCACCAAAAACGCTGTCTGAAAAAAATAAAAAAATAAATCTGAAATAACGGGAATTTTAGAAAGCTGATATCATCAGAATACTCACAGGTTGCGTAAGAGTGCCTCACTAGCGTAATCACTGAAAACACCCACGTGATGTAGGGATGGCGTTGGCAGTCAAGTGGTGTTGGATTTAGAATGATGTCCGTGGCGTGGACCCTGCCTACAACATCGCTACAATTTAACTGCTCGTGACGGAACGTTCCGCCAGTTAGAATCCAACCGACAACTGCTATTGGCGCAACGTTCAGGTCAGCTTTATTATTGATATCAAACCGGATCGCTGATTATTATTATTCTTTTTTTTTGCTTGGCCTTTCCTTCTTTAGGGTTCGCGCATCCGTAGTTCCGTTCAATTCTTGTATACAGGCGGACTAAAAAGCTGAATAATTCTAAATCTACGGAGCTCTCCATGGTTTGGATACAACGCGCAACGTTCGGAGGTCTTTGCTGATTATCCGGTGATCCCGATTGGAACATTGGCACTTTCTAGAGCAAGGATGGCTTCATTTTAGCTCGCTAGCATTGACGCTATTTATTTAGCATCTAAGATGGCCGCCCAAACAGGATGTGAATCCAGCGTGTGTCACATTACAACCGGCTCGGCAGTCAAACGGGCAGCGATTAACGCGCCTAGTGATTCATTCTCAATGGAGACCTACGTGTTTTTTTATGTACGCGTGGAGAAGTCGAGGGGCGACAACGCAAGCTTATTTACATGGGCGCGGTCCTGTGAAATTGCGTGTGCTCGTTTCGTGCACACACTCACACACAGTCGCACACTCACCAGACCTGGATTCTGTTTGGCTTTTTTTACGCTTGCGTTGTCGCGCCCCTCTGGAGCAGACCTGCAGCAGACCTGTCGCTGATCCAGGCGACAACATCTGCGTTCATCTGAAAGGATCTTTATTGTTGTGCCAAATCAGTGGTGAAAAAAATAGTACTCCAAATAAAAGTATCAATACTGCAATTTATATGGAAATACTTTGTTACAAGTAAAAGTCCAGAATTCTAAATGTACTTGAGTAAAGTAAAGTAAAGTACCAAAAGTAGAAAGTACTCTTTATGCAGAATTCAAGTTTTGAAATAACTAGAAAAAGTGCCCTTCTGGGCACAGGTCTCCACCAGGAGGATAGGACTGTGTGAGATGTTTGGCAAAATGTTTAGGAGTAATATAAACATGTTTGCCTTTGATGGCAATTGATTTGAGGCATTTTGTTCCAAAAATGTGTTTTGCAAAAATCAACCTGTTGGTGGCGCTATAACAGGCCAATGTGAAAAGGGTGGGATATATTCCTCAGCCTAGTAAGAAAATGTGTGAAAGATTTCACGTAAATTGCATGCTGCGTTCATGATTTGAGGCTTTTGTTCAAAACGGGGCAATCTTGCAAACTGTGAAAGCCAATTATAGCCAATTAGGATGGAATATGAAATATCGGACAGATCCGACTTGAGCACATGACCATAGAGATACTGTGTAACGATTTGTGAGATTTTTGTACAGAATCTGGAGGAGTAATATAAAAAAATGTGTTTTACAAAAGTCGGCCTCCTGGTGGCGCTATAAAAGGCAGATGCGGAAAATGCAGGTGAAAGGTTTGTTCTTGGCCTCTAGGGAGTGTGCATGCAACGTTTCACGCAGATCGGTGCAGTTTTAGGTAAAAAATGTGAAAAGCTGCCTCATGGTGGCGCTATAACAGGCCGTTCTGGAAAATGCGGGGCAGAGGTTCATCGTTGGCATCCAGGGAGTGTGTGTGCAAAGTTTGGCATCAACCCGGTTAACGGTGCCGGAGATTAGCTGGTAACGGACGGACGGAAGGAAGGAAGGACGGACGGACGGACGGACGGACACACACACACACACACACACACGGACGGAGTGCAAACTAGAAAAAGTGCCCTTCTGGGCACAGGTCTCCACCAGGAGGATAGGACTGTGTGAGATGTTTGGCAAAATGTTTAGGATTAATATAAACATGTCTTTGAGGCATTTTGTTCCAAAAATGTGTTTTGCAAAAATCAACCTGTTGGTGGCGCTATAACAGGCCAATGTGTAAAGGGTGGGATATATTCCTCAGCCTAGTAAGAAAATGTGTGAAAGATTTCACGTAAATTGCATGCTGCGTTCATGATTTGAGGCTTTTGTTCAAAACGGGGCAATCTTGCAAACTGTGAAAGCTAATTATAGGCAATTAGGATGGAATATGAAATATCGGACAGATCCGACTTGAGCACATGACCATAGAGATAGTGTGTAACGATTTGTGAGATTTTTGGACAGAATCTGGAGGAGTAATATAAAAAAATGTGTTTTACAAAAGTCGGCCTCCTGGTGGCGCTATAAAAGGCAGATGCGGAAAATGCAGGTCAACGGTTTGTCCTTGGCCTCTAGGGAGTGTGCATGCAACGTTTCACACAGATCGGTGCAGTTTTAGGTAAAAAATTTGAAAAGCTGCCTCATGGTGGCGCTATAACAGGCCGTTCTGGAAAATGTGGGGCAGAGGTTCATCGTTGGCATCCAGGGAGTGTGTGTGCAAAGTTTGGCATCGACCGGGTTAACGGTGCCGGAGATTAGCTGGTAACAGACGGACGGACACACACACGGACACACGGACGGAGTGCAAAACATACTCTCTCCCCATGCCTTCGGCCTGGTGGAGACAAACATACTCTCTCCCCATGCCTTCGGCCTGTTGGAGACAAAAAGTAGTCGATCTATACAAGTTCACAATGTGTCGCAATGCATGTATAGGGCTGAAGTGGTACCGGAAATTGGAAATACTCAAGTAAAGTATAAATACCTCAAAATTGTACCATTTTGGGTGGGAACCCCTTTTGGTGTTAGCATTATGTTATGCTTTAGCTATTGAAAAATAGCAGATCTACAAGCTCATAGCGCGCCACTCGGTGGCGTGCTATGAGCTTGTAGATCTGCTATTTTTGAAAAATCGAAACATAGCTTTTTCAGAAAACTGTCAGGATGTAGAAGACATTTTTAGAATCTGATCTCAGGTCAAAATGGGTTAAGTAATTGTACTCTAAATGTTACTTTCCACCACTGTGCCAAATATTTTCACCAACTTGCACACAGAATCTTGCTTTGGTGATGTTTTATTTAGTCATGATTTCAGGCGTTAAATATTGATAAGAAAAGGCGCTCTCGACCCTCACTATACTTGTTGCCTGCAACCAGGGCCCCGTGGCATCTGGCAGGCTGAGGTCCTGGCTTCACTCTGCTGTCCGTGGGAGGGAGGGGGGCCGGGGGCAGCCATTAGCACAGCCGGCGGACGCTGCATTAAACGAGCAAAAACTCATTAAGGCGAGTGTCAAGACCGGGCTAATGAAGAGCTTTATGCACGATCCATAACCCTGTCCTGAACTCTCTCTACACACCAACCCAACACCCAGCCTAATGCGAGAGGCAGTGTTTATCAGGTCGCACCTTATTGGAGGGAGCGGGGGGGGGAGAGAGAGAGAGAGAGAGAGAGAGAGAGAGAGAGAGAGAGAGAGAGAGAGAGAGAGATCCCAGAGCCAAATAGGCCTATAACAGGGGTAGGCAACCTCTATTATTAAAAGAGACATTTTTGGCCCAAACGATTATTACAATTCTATCTGGAGCCGCAAAATGTGTTTGCTTTAACAAAGCAAACTTTAATTATTTGTGAGTTTTCTGGTCTTTCAATGTTACATTTTATTTTATTTTATCAAAGCAAATCAAGTATACCAGTAAGCCAGCAGCATTTGGTGGTGAAAACAAACAAAGATGTCTTAGCATTAATACATTCTTTATTTTATCAAAATGAAAGAATAACTTTATGCCTCAATAATAAATGATGATTAAAATGTTAAAAGAAAAGAAAGAAAACCTCTTAGTATCCAAACTACTTCTTTGCCCAAGCAACTGGGAGCCACGGGAGAGGGCCTAAGAGCCACTGGGAGCCACGGGAGAGGGCCTACTGGGAGCCACGGGAGAAGGCCTAAGAGCCACTGGGAGCCACGGGAGAGGGCCTACTGGGAGCCACGGGAGAAGGCCTAAGAGCCACTGGGAGCCACGGGAGAGGGCCTAAGAGCCACTGGGAGCCACGGGAGAGGGCCTAAGAGCAACTGGGAGCCACGGGAGAGGGCCTAAGAGCCACTGGGAGCCACGGGAGAGGGCCTACTGGGAGCCACAGGAGAGGGCCTACTGGGAGCCACGGGAGTGGGCCTAAGAGCCACTGGGAGCCACGGGAGAGGGCCTAAGAGCCACTGGGAGCCACAGGAGAGGGCCTAAGAGCAACTGGGAGCCACGGGAGATGGCCTAAGAGCCACTGGGAGCCACGGGAGAGGGCCTAAGAGCCACTGGGAGCCACGGGAGAGGGCCTAAGAGCCACTGGGAGCCACGGGAGAGGGCCTAAGAGCAACTGGGAGCCACGGGAGAGGGCCTAAGAGCAACTGGGAGCCACGGGAGAGGAGACTCAAGGCCAATTCTACAACTGCCTTCTAAATCAGTAGTTCTCCAGCTTTTTCATAATTTAAAGTTATTTGGCTTTTTTTTCAAACGTGCAAAAGTAAAAAAAAAAAAAAGAGTTCTATCACGCGGAACTATATTGTTTGTGTCACTACGCCCAATAAATAGTTCCATGTGATAGAGGGGTCAAAGGTGAACGAAAGTTGCGCTAATATTTTAGAAATAGGTCAACAATACAAATTAACTACTTAATATTCACCAAAACCAGAGCAGAACTCCCACCACGGGACTCGGGCAATCAATTAATACAGTTGCAACCACTGTATTAATGGCAGAAAAGTATTTCATACAGCTTAAGTTAAAAAATGCTGGTCAGACTCAATTTAATGCTAAAATCTAAAATGACAAAGATGGCTTTCCCGGTTTTAATGCAAAGTGGGAGGGAGTGAGAGGGACGGAGGGGGCGAGAGAGGGGGAGGAATGAAGGGAGAATAAGGCGGGAGGGAGAGAGGGGGAGGAATGAAGGGAGAATACCACCGCTGAAATGCCCTTGAACAAGGCATCAACCACTACGATGAAATGTGTTCTATGAGCAGGGCCTGGCTGGAAACAAGTTCTTGAGCTTAGCCCAGATACCCTGGGTAAATATAGATTTCATTTCATTTCAATAAGGCGGGAGGGAGAGAGGGGGGTGGGAGGCTGTCAAACTTTTGATGTCAAACATCACATGCAAAATGCAAGAGAACTGAGGCTAGGGGGCGACGTGGAGAAATGAAAGAATCGTGTCAACGTTCGGAATGCTCAATGCAGAAGGATCACAGGCTGCAGGGGGGTTGTGCGGCGATTGTGTGTGTGTGCGTGTGTGCGCGCGTGCGCCTGTGCGTGCGTGCGCGCGTGCGTGCGTGCGTGCGTGCGTGCGTGCGTGCGTGCGTGCATGCGTGCGTGCGTGCGTGCGTGCGACGTGCATGGTGCATGTGCGTGGTGCATGTGTGTGGTGGACTGGTGGAGGGGTTCGTCCAGAAATGCACAGCTTTAACCACGTAATCTTTGCAATTGCAAAAGGGGAGGGGTATGGGGAGAGCCACGTCGTGTCACTTTTAGGAACATTTGACACCTTCCTTCTCCTGTGGGCGGCCGTCTGAGCCGAAATTGTGCAGAACCAATTAACCCCAGCGGAGCATGTCAGAGGATTTGCTGCTGACGCGCACGTCCGTGGCCGTGTGGATGTCACGCGCCGTGACTCGGGGGCAGGGCTGACTCCATGTGTGACATCTGCCAGACTGTACAAAATCCTTGCCACGGTTGACTCGAACTGTATGTTTTTGGGGGGGTTTTGCGTGGTGACGTGTGGCGAGCCATTACAAGCCTCATCACAGTCAGGGGTGGAAAGTCATTATTTATTTGCTCAAGTACAGTGCTGTACTTAAGAGTATAAGTGCAATTGCGGTGCAATTACTTTAACGTGGGAGTTTCCCCCCATTCTTTAAAGGGCATTTCACAGCTGGAAAAGGCTCTAGTCAGTAGTCACTTAACAGCAGCACTATGTGTAGGGGGGAAGTGTATTCATATTTAACATTGATGCCTTAAGGGCCTGTGGCAGATCGGCACAAGGCGTGCAGGATGAGGATGAATGCAATGACCCCCCCCCCCCAAGACTGCATGCGTGCGTGGGTTTGGTATTTTTGGGCTCTCACTGAGCGCCGCTGTGTTGGGAGGAGAGGTGTAGCAGCAGGTGGTCTGGTGTTGAGGACCATGATTTCATGTGTCACCTGCCTATACATGTTGCTATTTTCGGCACACTTTAGTTGGCGGAGGCCAAACCTAGGTGGAAGTGTCCAACAATCGCACAAACCTGTTGTATTCACCGTCGCTGCCTGTCGGGTGGAAACCTGGTCCAAAACTGTAATGTTTGGAAAATAATATCATATTATGTCCAAAAGTGTTACTTTTCAGGATTCATTCAATTCAAAAGTAGCAAATCCACACGGTTGAAATGCGGTGTGTTTAGAGCTTGTGAATCTGCTACGTTTGATTATTTTGCGTGACACTAATGTGATTAATTTACGAAAAAACAGAAAGTTTAAAAAGTGCCCCTCGGGGCACAGGCCTCCACCAGGGCAGGTCAGGTTAGCCTCCTGGTGGCGCTATAATAGGCCAATGTGAAAAGTGTGCGATTTCTTCTCACGCCTTGGATTGGATGATTTGAGGCATTTTGTTCCAAAAATGTGTTTTGCAAAAAATCCACCTGTTGGTGGCGCTATAACAGGCCAATGTGAAAAGGGTGGGATATATTCCTCAGCCTAGTAGGAAAGTCTGTGAAAGATCTTGAACACATGACTATAGAGATAGTGTGTAATGATTTGTGGGATTTTTGGACAGAATCTGGAGGAGTAATCTGGAGGAATGTGTCGGCCTCCTGGTGGCGCTATAAAGTACCCATTATGCAGAATGTCCCATTTCAAGTTTTCAAATGTATAACAATATTTTGAAAATAGCAGATCTATAAGGCTGATTAATGTCTGTTTTGTATAATAATCAAAATCTAAAGTAACTAGTAAGAAAAGTTCAAATAATTGTAGTGGAGTAAAAGTACAATATTTGCCTCTGAAATGTAGTGGAGTATATAAGTAAAAGTATTGGAATACTTCAAAATTGTAGTTAAGTACAGTACTTAAGTAAATGTAATTCGTTCCTTTCCACCCCTGGAGAAAGGCTATAGTTTCTATTAGCTTTAGAATCCCATCAATGATGACAGTGGTGGCAGGTGCACGCACATCCACAAGACGGCTATTTGCTGGTGCTGGTTCAAATAGGTAACACTGGAAGGACAATTAAACAAATAATAATAATAACAAAAATATAAATAAACTTCCCCCACCGCTGCAAAAGATTCCTTCTCCTCCTTGGCCTAAAAACATAAAAACGTATTTTTGGCTTCAGCGCCAACAGGGCGATGCAACCCATTGAAGATTGACTCCTATAGACTCCATTGATTGCCTCCAACCCTCGGATTTTATTTATTTATTTTTTGTTGCTTCGTTCCCTCCTGTTTCTTTTCTCTCTTCCCAACCCACGGAGGAGGAAGAGGGAGGGTGAAAGTTGTTCAAAGCGCGGTGGCGAGCCGAGGCCTTGCCAGAGAGCACCAGCGCACATCAAAGACCCGCCGTCATCAAAGTGAGCCATCTGTCGCCCGTGGGGCGCTCCTCTCTTCCACCCCGCGGACTGTGCTGCTCTGACAGACAGCCGCGCGGCCCACATGTGTGCTATAGCCTTCCACATAGTGTTAACCCATTTAGGCCTGACCTCGAAATTTAAAAAAAATCTTCTAAATCCTCCAATTTTCTGAAATAAATATTTTCACGATTTTTCAAAAATAGCAGACCTACAAGCTCGTAGCGCGCCATTCGGTAGCGCGCTATGAGCTTGTAGATCTGCTATTTTTCAATAGCTAAATTATAACATAATGTTTAAAACACCAAAAGGGGTTCCCGCCCAAAATGGGTTAATTTAGCCGACTAAAACTATGACAAAAGAAGTCTGTCGACTAACATTTTTCACTGACAAAAACTCAATAAAAACTAAATAAAAACCAAGCCACGATGACTAAAACTAAATCTTTTGACAATTTCGTCATAAAACAAATTATACTAAAAGTAGGGACTAGTGGAAAAGAGATCCAGTAGAGCTTACATACTGTACAGCAATGTACAGTGCGGTTCCATTCGTTCCTTCCAGAGAGCAACCTATGGATGTCACTGGCTCGTAGGTACCTTTGGGGGCCACTCCACCGAGGGGTGTGGTTTTGCCTTAAGGGGTGTGGTTAACCCTTCTTTTTTTTCACCCACTGTGTAATACAGTAGGTGGACAGTAGGTGTCAGACCAGAGCTCTTTACTCTATACTACTCTATTCCTATAGCTGGCATATCCCATATCTATAGAACCCATAGAGACCATTTTGAGATTGAGGAAGACACTTAGGGGACAGGACTGTATGTGACAAATAGTAGGACTACAACTTTTAACTCAGAGAGTGTACAAATGACTCTGAGTCATAGTGATGACCAGTAGAAGAATCAATGGAGACTCTTTAAGTCTCCGCCGGTCATCAAATTATTGACTCAGGAATGCGACAAAAACAAAACAATCTCCATGAATTCAAGGCTTCATGGGGTGTGTAAGTAATACGTAATGTCTTGGGTGAACTAACCAAGACAATATACTAATACAGTCTGCCTAGATTAGCCCATACAAAAGTTGGCTTTCGCGCCAGCAGAGCATGGCAACTCATTGAAGATTTAGCCTATAGACCAATTATTTGTTTACAAACATTGGGACTGGGCGCACGGGTGACTGTTTCATGTAATCAATTCCCAACAGATCTCCAAACCTGTTGTTTTGGGGAGCGCTGGTTTCAGTCCATTCAACCTCCTCTTGTGAGTTGGCTAGTGAGATGCACCCTAGGAGACATTTATACTTCAAAGCCCAACAGTATTGCGCACAGAGAACAGCTGATATACAAGCTCACATCGCATCGCAGATGCGACTGTTGTGAGCGTAGAGGTCTGCGTGCGCGACACCATCGTGGGACGAAGCATCAATTATACTTGATGGACTGCAGGTGCGCGTGCAGCTGTGCACAAATAGGCTCTGCTGCCGTGTTCATGAGCGCACCTCCCGTTCTTATGACAGCGACTGGAGGTGTGGTTTTGAGGACAACTGTTTTGAATTGCTATTATTGTTCAAACACAACAGAAACCAAGGATTATATATTTCAAGGGCGAGAGATCACAATAAAAATCCTAATCATTCTTCCTCCACACTGGGAGAAAAACAGCATCTGAAAGTTTGATGGGGCATTTTTTACACGTGAGTGCAGTTAGAACTTTTCCATTGCATCTTATGAGAGGTGGTGTTCTTCTGCTGCCTTTATGCGCGCGCATGCCGTTTCTTATCAGTGTGACGTCGTCTGATAAGGCGTCTATACGTCAGAAAAGAAAAGAAAAGAAAAGAAAAGAAAAGAAAAGCTCCATTGATTTCCTCCAAAACCCTCAGATTGTATTTATTTTTTGGTTGTGTCTTCCCTCCTGTCTTTCCCTCCCAAACCACAGAGGGTTTTTCAAAGCGCAGCGGCGAGCCGAGGCCTTCCAAAGCACCAGCTAGCGAACATCAAAGGGCGCCGTTATCAAAGTGATCGTGTTGATTTAACCGCGGAGAAATGGACCCAGCTATGTGTTCTATTCTGTTCCACATTTTCCTTAGATTACATTTTTTGTCCTCGTCTCTACTATATTTGTCTGTTACGGTTGTTATATTATTATTATTATGCAACATGTTGTCACTGTAGGGCAGAAACATTGCATCAACCTTGCATTCAATTTACATAAGAACAATTATTAAACCAATTAGAAGTATTAACTAGAGCCTGTGACTAAAACATTGGAACCATTTCAATGTTCTACATTGGAACAGGTTCTGTTTCCCATTTCTTGAAAAGTATCAGTTTTGGAGATATGAGGTTTCCAACCTATATGTATCGTCTGTATTCATTTCTTTATTTGTCTTTTTTTGTTTGTTTGTTTATCTGTCTGCTAAGCTATGTTTGAAAAATTATGCACCTTTCTACATCCTCTTTCCACCTCTTGCATTTCATCATTTTGTTTTCCTCCTTCCAGCCAGGTGCGTGGGTTGGTGGATCGAGGCATTACGTTTTGGAGAGGCTTCAGATTATCCAGAATGTTTGACTTTGAATTGATGTTTGAGTTTTGGCAGTGGTGGAAAAAATACTCGCATTTTTTTCAATGGAGTAAAACTAGCAATACTGCAATGTAGGAATACTTACAAGTAACGTCCGGAATATTTTGAAAATAGCAGATGTACAAGATCACAATGAGTCGCAACGCATTGTGAGGTTGTAGATCATCTATTTTGAAATGGCCAAAATGTATATACAGTAGTGCTGAAGTGATTAATGTATGTTTTGTAATAATAATCACAGTAACTAGTAACCAAAGTTTTCAAATAAATGTAGTGGAGTAAAAGTACAATATTTGTCTCTCCTCCCATAGCGATACCTAATACATTTGGGCCCTGGTTGGTTATAGTTTGGTTCCAGACGAATCTGGTTGGCTCGTCTCCACTTTGGCCATGAAGTCCTCCCACAATTGAGAGGGGACAGACTTCATCTGCCTGGGGCAATATGCATGGCAAAGGCAGACGGAGGCTGGCTATGCGAGGCTATATCGGAGCGGCTTCAGATCTAACCCTAGACCTACAGAATGTTAGACTTTACTTTGTAGATAAACTCCACTTGACACCATAAATCCATAGCGTTTGGTTACAGGCGGTGTTGTTCCAGTGAAGCAGTAGAGTGGAAATTGATGTTTGAAGTTTGGTATGCCAGCCTGGAGACGCAATGTGTTTCATATAGATATAATTCGCAATTTGTATTTATGTTTCTTGTTTTCCCTTTTTACCTGACTACAACGCTTACGTGGCTGCCTGGAGTCAAGCACGGATTAAGCCCTGGTCCATTTGGGCTGGTGCCCATGTGGGCCTCCGGGCAACAGTCCACCTCTACAGCCATTTAAATCTTCTTTTGAATGATTTTCTGAATCAAGAGCAGAAAATTATAGAGCTAAACAAAATCCCATCCCTTTCCCCCGTAGAGGATGTCGTTATCAGCCAATAATGTCTTAACAATGCAATGTAGACTTAGCACTAGGATCCTTGTTGTAATATAGCGCGACGCAGACAACGCGACTGCGTGGGGGCCCAGAGGCACGGCCGCCCACCGTGCCGTCTGTAAAATTATAAATACATACATAGATGCAATCACAGTTGAGTTGAACAAAGTTTGGCGGAGCCTGATGGTGGCTGCTGCTAGCACACACAGCCACACACCATACCATATGCATATGCACACATGTGCCCCGTCTCCCAAAAGCTCTCCTCTAGTAGAGTGTAGCCTCGGTCCCAGGCTGTAGGCTAATAACGTGAAGGAAGTCAGAAGTGTCTGTGGCGAGTGTGCATGCAGTGGGCTTTCCCAGTCTCGAGTCCCGACAGCCAGGTACGTGCACAAATCTACAACTGTACAGTGCCCCGCTGTTTATAAGCCAAAATCAGTCTGTTTGGGATATTTTCACACGTCTGTATATGCTGTCAATGTACCACACTACCCACAATGCTAAAGTGTAACTGTGATTGGTGGAGGTCGAATGTCAGGGGACTTTCTAGATCCCATAGCTCGGAGGTACAATAGGCAGGAGTCACTATGTCCACTACAGTATTTTACAACACAATAAACATTATAAATACTATAATAAAGCCAATGATTAAACTTAAAAAGAAGCCAGCTAAATTATTGTATTTTGCTGGAATAATTGGAACATGGGAGATGTAGTTACTTCACAGTCACACACTTATGTACACAGTCTAACTTCACCTATCTTTTGTGTTTTCCAAATGTTTTTATGAACAGAATCAAATGCCTTTTGCTTTTGCTTAAAGCATGCTTTATGTATTTGAGCAGGAACTGGCTTGACTCCATTAAAACTATGTTGTGCCAAGGATCACCAGAAGCAAAGATTTGAGTTAAAAAATATACTACCGGTACCGGTATATTCAATATTTGCATACATTTTCAAGATAAAAAATCACACCTGTGTAAAGTGAGTTGTGCAACTCCGTGTGGGCATCCCCGGAACATCCAGACCCACAGGACCACAGCCGGCCCGGTTCCGGCGAGCCGCCCCACGTCCGAAATGGTACAGAAATGAGAGTTACCATGTGGGGGTACCCTCTACTCTACTGTACTGTACTGTCACTGTACTGTACTGCATGGCACACCCAAAAAGGACTTTCTTCTTAACATCTATGGAGAGATGAAAAGACCAGATCTACAAGCTCCCGGCGCGTGGCATTGAATTAAACATCACAGAGGCGTAAGAGGGTGAATAATCTACGACTTATACGAGCTGTACGTCAAGGTTATGCGGGTTCCTGGTTTGAAATGACAAAGCAATGTCATAGTACAAACATTTTCTTTTATATCCCTGGAAGGATCGAAGGCCAAGATGGCTTCAATATTCCACAGAGTATTATTATAATAATTACAGAGCACATCGTGTTCCGACAATGATATAACCATGTATCTGTGTGCCATGAGTCACTGTCTACAGCAGCAGCAGCGGTTATGTACTGTTTGAGAGCCACTGTACTGTAAGGCCCGATTCATACTCCTATTTTAGAGCCGAATAAAAGTCGGTTCGGCTCTGTAGAGCCTACAATGTGACGTCATTTGAGGTTCGGGGGGGCGGGTACCGTCCTGAAGTCGGCTCTTCGGTGCTACTGAAAATGTCTGACGAGCCGAAATCATTTCGTCACTACAGCGCCGAAACAGCAGTAAAATAGGAGTATGAATCGGCCCTAAGGCCCCACATGATCGTGTGGGGGCTCCCCCGATGATTAGCATAATATGCAACATTGTTTTTTCACTCAACAGTAAACAAACCAACATACTTATATTTCTAAAGTGACAATTATGGACTTTTAATGGGATAATTGGATAATTGGATCTCAAGTTTGCCCCACCAGTAGAACAGTTCAATACAACAGTCAACATTACCTGATACTTCAATCAGTGGTGATCTCTCTCTCTCTCATACTTCAATCAGTCAGCTCTCTCTCTCTCGCATATGACTCTGAGCTACATAATGCGCGCGCGCACGCACGCACGCACACACACAGTTCCAGTAATAAAGACATAATTGAGTATCGACCGTGTAGATAATCCACAAGCGGTGGTCATATGAAATATTGTTTAGGAAACAATAAATGCCCACACACTGGATAGGACCTAGAGTTTCGCACAAGCTGTTTTCTTACCATATATGAAGACACGTATCCATTCGTCATTGAAAAAAAACTAGAGCTGGGACTCGATTAAAAAAATTAATCTAATTAATCAGAGGCTTTGTAGTTAATTAATCTCGATTAATCGCATTTTAATCGCATATCAATATTCAACCCGAGAACAGTGAGAAACCTTTTTTTTCAAATGTTTTTTGGTATTCCAGTGAATAGTGACTACGGGATTCCACTCATTTTCAACATTTTACTGTCATTAATATACCTTAGAGTTGTTGTGTGGATATAATAAAGTCCCCCCCATTCTGTGTTGCCTAGAACTGGAGGTCTGAAAAAAATCAGTAACATTATGAAGTACATCTCAGTGACATCACAAAAATTTACTTCATAATGTTACTGTTTTTTTCAGACCTCCAGTTCTATAGGCAACACATAATGGGGGACTTTATTATTTCCAGTGCACACAACTCCATAGAAAAAATTTGAAAATGAGTGATATTCCCCTTTAAGCAATACAACTGTTTTATCCCAACAGATAAACAAGAGCAGCAAGTGCCTATATAGTGTCTTCAGTGTGTATATGAATACTCAAATGTGCTTTACATGGCGGGGCATGAGAACAACTTTATTATGGGGGTAACATTTCACATGAGGTTGGGGCTGACCCACGCTTGCTACTTCAGTATGTTTCGCATCGAGGACAGCTTGACAGCTTCGTGCTGTGGTGAAATCACCACGTCTCCGGTGGTCTGTGAGACATGTTAAACTGAAGCAGCTAGCAAGCCTAGCATAGAAGCTAACGTTGGTCATAAATGGATCCTTTCCTTCTGACATTGCACACAGCCATGCCGCTATCCACGCGTCCATCCGATAGCTTTTACATCTAAATGTCCATCCATGGAGCAAAAGCGATATAAGCGGCTTCTTCATTCGATTCATTTGGGTTTGGGCTTTCTGACGGAGCTGTAGCCTAGTGAACAACTGCTGCTGCTGCTGCTGCTGCTGCTCGCGTGCCGCAGCCTATTCAGTACTACTAGAAACGCACCCAGTGAGAAACGTTCCGCGGTGGAAAAAAAAGGTGCGATTAAATGCGTTAATTTTTTTAACGCGTTAATTTTTCTGTAGTTAATTAATCTCAATTAA
Organism: Electrona antarctica; assembly: GCF_951216825.1. Taxonomy (NCBI): domain Eukaryota; kingdom Metazoa; phylum Chordata; class Actinopteri; order Myctophiformes; family Myctophidae; genus Electrona; species Electrona antarctica. Next base: position 15,550,792 of record NC_136802.1, read on the forward strand.
CGCGTTAAAGTCCCGGCCCTAAAAAAAACAACAACAAAAAAAACATGCCGAGCGTTCCATACCAAATTAGCGGATTTACCGTCCGGGTGGATCAACCGCTACCGTCATGGCCGCCCCAATGCATTTCCAATGGGAGTCACATGGTTTGAAGACACAACCTTGTTGCATGGGGGGGAGGGCAGAAGACAGCCATGCAACAAAGTTGTGTCATGAAACCATGTGACTCCCATTGTAAATGCATTGAGGCGGCCATGACACTTACAACTTGCTTACATCTTGCATGCAACATTGTCGTATAGGTGTGAGTGAGGCCTTATTCAACGCAATGTTTTAGTTTTTGTTTACATCTGTTGTAGATGATATGACAGGTTAGTCCATGCAGTGTTGTTGCTGCACTCTTCCTGTTCTACGTGGGCTGACGTTAGACCCCTCCTACGCTTTTCTTAAAGGACCAGCGCCCTAGCAGGTTCGAAAAGGAACAAAACAGCACGTGCCGCGCAGCCATCCTCCCTCAACAGAGTCCACACTAAAATAAAATAATTTATAATCCAATAAATAATCATACAAATGTAATGTACAGACATACGAGAAATGAAGAAGTCACCAGGAATAGGTTCAGGGGCGGGGAGGAGGGCTTGGAATCACTGTAGGGCAGGCTACTACTCCACCGGCGTTCAGCCAAAACTTTGACCGATATCCGAGGTCTTCGGATGCCGGCGCTCGTTCCAGGCACTGGAGATGTATAATGGCTTGTACTAATGGTTGGTATTTTACTTGTTTGGTTAGGAAAGCTTCCTCCAAACTGAATCAAAAGCACAGACAACTTCAATAGAGGGTATGCGCGTGACATCATCATAATATCCGGAAGTTATGCGGAAATACCTACTGAGTGGCAAAAAAACACTTTCTGGCCTTGACAGCCAATACATTCAAACAGAAAAGTCCTATCTGATTGTATTAAACAACGCTAAATGACGTTAAACTCACTTTGCCACTCAATTTGCTACTCATGTTATGCATGTATTAGAACACACACACACACACACACACACACACACACACACACACACACACACACACACACACACACACACACACACACACACACACACACACACACTTGCATCCACATGTCTGTAATTAAAACTCAGGTGGTAAAAGCATACTCCTTTGCGAAACGTTTTAATTTGGGTATTTAGAAGCCGGTGTTACTGTGTTTTTTATTTTTAAACCCGGGCTCCCCCGGAGTTAGTGTTGAAGTGTCCTTGAGCAAGACACTGAACCCCTAATTGCTCCCGATGTGCAGGTTGGTGCCCTGCATGGTTTCCCCCGGCATCGGTGTATGAATGTGTTTGTGAATGGGTGAATGTAATGCACAATCTATGTAAAGCGCCTTGGATAAAGGCGCTATATAAATCTACCATTTACTATTTTATGCTCTCAATGCTCATCCACATGACATACGTTGCCCACCTGGGAGGGGGAGGGTGGTGGGGAGGTTGAGTTATAGTTATTTGCCTCTTTTTGGCTTTTTTTAACATTTCCAACATTCATCAAGAATACACAGAAGGCAATTTAACATCACTCCCAGACCCAGATGCACATTCACAGTTCAATCTTTGCAATGCGTGAACACGATTTCCAATTCAACAGAGCACTATTATAGCCACAGTGGTACCAGGCAGCGCAGCAGCTGAACCTCACTAGTCAGTCCCGCAATCGCGGCAAACCAACACACACAACACAAGCCACAACCAACAATAATAGACCCCAATGTACAAGCGGCAGCACTTCCAACTGTGTTCAAACAACAACCAGGTACACAGAAGGAACCTGCAATGCAATTGAATTTCTCACTCACCGCTTCTGATGGCTGTGATGCGCTGCTGTGAGCTGCACTCAATACATGTCCACCGCATGCGGACGGTGGTCAATGTGGCTTCAATCAGATTCAAAGAGGGACAACATAAAGTCCAAATGTTAAGATATCCATTTCCATCCTATAACAATGTTTCGTTCCAAATTCATTAATTCCAGAACTTGACTCATTGTCCATTTAACCTCAACAACGCATTCAGGGAGGTCTGCTCTCTAAGCACAAGTAAACAAAACAACTCTCTGCCACTTTAAGGAAGAGAATTCTGGAGTTTTAAGTCTGGAAAAGTATGGAATTGTAAAATGGAAAATGTGTGGGAACCCTGAAAATAGCAGAAGTAGCCTACAAGCTCGCAGAATGGCACAAAGTGCTTGTACATTTACTATTTTTGAATAACCAATTTGCTTAGAAAAAGTCATTATGCACACCTACGAGGGACAGGTGCGTTGGATAAATTAACTGGAATAGTAGGAGAAAGACTGGAATCCAACACACTGTCTTCACTTACAGAATTTCATTTAAGCAACGTTTCAGTTGGTCAGACCTTCATCAGGCATGTTGCCTTCATCAGGCATGTTGCCTGATGAAGGTCTGACGGACCGAAACGTTGCTCTATGCTTCAATAAGATTCTGTAAGTGAAGACAGTGTGCGGGATTCCAGAATAACCAAGGTTAAAATCTTAAATGACACAGATGATTTCCCATTTTTAATGGGTTGATGGGGTTGGTCGAACAAGTACATTTTTCAACAACCGTTTTTTGAAAAATCTACAGTTGATTTTGTCGGCAAAAATGTATTTTGGTGGGCATTGATGGCGTTTGTAATGCCTGATTTCACACTTGGCTGCGTGCTGAAAATAGCCGATCTGCTATTTTCAGAGTGCAACAAAGCATAAAATGTCTTGTATCTTATATTGTTGATAAAAATGTAGTTTTCGTCTGTGAAAAAAGGTAGTCAACAAACACTTTATCATAGTTTCAGTTGACGCAATTAACACTGGAGTGCAGTTACATTGAAAGGGGGGGGGGGGGGCAATGAAGTGTAATTATTGTCGCTGACGATACCCCCTTGTTCAATATAAGTAGGGCATTCATTTACAACAAAACCTACAAAATAAACCTACAAAAACAAAACAATATGGAGATACGAGGGTTTCCGCCGCCCGCACAGCAACGATGTTACAGCACTGGAATGACAGAGACGATGAACACTTGAAAGTGACAGCGAACGCAGATGCTTCATCACGGCCATCTGTGGGACTTGGATCTATAATTTTACACCAACGTTCTCATTTTCTGAGTCATTTTGTTTCATTTCATGGCTCACACACACACACACACACACACACACACACACACACACACACGCGCACACGCGCGCGCGCAAGAGAGAGAGATTGTCGTAAATACAGACTCCAAATTTAAATGAAGGGCTCACATCACAGATGAGTGGTTCTGTGAATACATGTTTTGGAAGAGCTTTTATTCCAAAATGAGATAGGCCTACATCTATCGAAAGATAAAAAAATCACACCCGTGTGAAGTGAGTGCTGCAACTCAGTGGGGGGTGGGCGGAAGTTCCAGACCCACAGGAACGCACCCAGGGTGCCGGCCCGATTCCGGCGAGCCGCCCCGTATGGGGGTCCCTCTACTGTACCCTGTACTGTACTGTCACTGTATTGTACTGGTACACCCGAAATCACTCAATACAGTTAATATGTGCGTGTGTGTTTGTGTGTGTTAGGTTGCGCACAGGTGGTGAAAAACAACCATGCTGTTTTCGTGCTCAGACGCACCCACCCACCCAGCCAGCCAGCCAGCCACCCACCCAGCCACACACATAGCTCTGCACCACTCAATAGATTATACCTAGCCTACAGTATCCACTCAATAAACTATACCTAGCCTACAGTATGTATGTGTGTATGTCCTTAACCCTATGGTACTCTCGACTTCCTGCGCTCACATGAAATGCTCACAGCCTGTCATCTGCTGCTGCGGGAACGGCCCATAGATCCAAAGTCCCATTAGTCCGAACATGCATTAAGGTTGGCGAGCAAGGTTGCTTGCGGTTATGTTTAGGTTAGGGTTAGAGATAGGGATAGTAATTTCGGAACAATGAACCTTCTGACTAATGACACGGCACCGCTGCAAAAAAAAAAAGAATGATTTCGCTACTCACCAATACATAAATGGTTTTGTGGTGTCAAAAGCCTACTTTCCCTAGTGGACGCACTCTGGTCAATGGGCTTTTTCTATTGGCAAGATCTGTAGAAGACGCAGTGGAGTACATTTTTTCTTCCGGTGAAATATTTTATTTTTTGGTCAAAAAGTGGGGCGCACTAGGGAAAGTAGGCTTTCAATTCCACAAAACTGCCTGTGTATTGGTGAGTGGCGAAAGTGCTCATTCTTTTTTTGCAGCAGTGTTATTTTATTTTCAGATTCATGCGTGGGCAGGAAGTTGAAAGTACCATAGTGTTAAGGAGAGGTCCTTAACGCCATGGACCAGAGCGTTTACACAAGGACTTTGAGGAAGTTTAAAATATCTCTCCAGCACTTGCTAAGAGGCACACATTGCAGCATGAGCGCACACAGCACAACACACAGCCCCACAACACAACACAACACGCCACACCACAATACCACTGTGATCTCTGAACAGACATCATCTTCTTGTCATCCTTGAGATTTATTATGCGTCAGGACGACTGCACTTAACCATCAGACAAGAACATCTGTCATCAAAACAAAGTCACAGGGGAAAGAAAAAAACTAAGCATTTTTTTGAGTGTTTTGTCCTCAAGTTTCTTAAGAAAGAATGTCTTATACTGGCCATTACAGAAAAGCATTTCACGCAGGAGACGACATTATGTAGCTCTCACTGTTAATGGTGTCATTAGAGGAAAAGCATGAACGCAATACTTTTAGCGGTTAAATCTCTTTCTCTTTCATTTTGTCGGTGTCGGGGTGGAAACCTTGTATGTCCAAAAGAAAACCATCCATTTTTTTTGTATAATTATTGTTTGATAATTAATTAGTGAAAATAGCTGCTCTATAAAGCGTTGCACACCGGCTATTTTCACTAAAAAGGTTGAAATTTGGAGATACAATGTTTCTTCCCCGACTGAAAACAATTTTCATCCATTTAAAACAAAAAGCATCAGAGCCCATGCGTCAGTAAGACAAAATGTGCATGACAAACTTTACTTCAAATAGTCCAAGAGAGAGAAAGAGAGAGAGAAATGTTAAAACCAGACACCTGCAAAGAAATGTATTGTAAAACAGGTGTTAAGGAGTGCAAAAAATGTCTTGGTCGTTAGATAGATCATTGCGAACGCAGTGATTGCGAACGCAGTGAGCATTTACTATGAGACCCAGCAGATCATGTCTGTCTGTGAGTGTGTCACAGACAGGTGTCACGCTGTAACACCACCCGCCCGCCACCAGAGGGCGCAGCTGTATCACACACAAAAAACACACACACACACACACACACACACACATGCACACACACAAAAAACACACACACACACACACACATGCACGGCACGCATGTACATCGCACGCACGTGCATCACGCGCATGCACGCACGCACGCACGCATGCAAAAAAAAAACCTAAAAAAATAAAATAATAATAATAATTCAAAAGAATAAAAAATAATAATAAAAAAAAAGAAGAAAAAAAAGAATTAAGAGGAAAAAAAAGCTCTGTGTGTGTGTGTATGTGTGTCAGACTGCCACAACAGCTGCTTTCGCTTCACGCGTCTTACTTGTATTTAGGTCCTTTCAAACGGGCAGCGATAATGCGCCTAGTAATTCATTTTCAAAGAGACCTATTTTTTTTTCTGTACGCGTGGAGAAGTCGAGGGGCGACAACGCAAGCGTATTTACATGGGCGCGGTCCTGTGAAATTGTCGCGTGGGCACTCATTTCGTGCACACGCCTGCGACTGACCTGACCTTGATTTTGTTGAGCTTTTTTTTTTGCGCTTGCGTTGTCTGCACCCCTCATGAGCAGACCTGGAGCAGACCTGTCGTTGATCCAGGCGATAACGTCTGCGTTAATCGATGCCCGTCTGAAAGTACCTTTTGGCTTCAAGACGGAGCAATTCAATTAGCGGGTTATAAGATTAATGGAAGACCTGCGAGAAAAGACCCTCACACACTGTCTCCCTCCTCGCCTCACTGGCATAACGTCGACTGCAGGCACACGCCCAAAAGTATTTGTCACGGCCTCTTTTAATCCGTGTTCAATAAAGTTGAACAAGTACCAAATAAGAGTCAGGACTGTGAGAGCGTTCATTCATTAAGGACGGGGAAAACCGATGGTGGAAAAGTGAACTAAGTGCAATATTGCTCAATTACTGTAATTGTGTGGTTCTTTTACTTTACTTGAGTTCCATTTTTTTATATACTTCTACTCTGCTATAGCCTACATCTTGAGGCAAATAGTGGCATATTCCACTGCAATTATTTGAGAACTTTATAGTTTCTTCCACAACAACAGTTATGACCTTGTAGATCGGCTATTTTTGAAAAATAATCGTTTTGATAACTTTTATTTTGGTACATTTCGATGCCCATACATTTGTAAAAAGTTTAATACAGGGCTTCTAGTTGGTGTAAGAGAGTATTTTGACATGGTTAACTTCTTACCAGCTAAACCCCTGAGGGAAGTAGACATTTGCTTCCAAAATGGAGGCATGACCTTCATTTATTCTTTATACATACACACAAAGCTAGACAGGAACGCCCACAAACGTCACATCCGGTTTTAGCCTAAGGGAAACAAAATGGTCTTCCCCATATAGTTATAATAGCGTAGGATCCTTTGGATCACTTTGAGAGCGATTTGTTGGACGATATTGACAGTCAAACAAATCCATCCGAAGGACATCTGGAACGCAATCGTTCACTCGCCCTCGGAAAGTTGACTTATTATTTAGTATACGTGACGGAGATCGGTTTTCCTCGCCATCATGATCTCCATCTCCCTCCATGTTACAAAACATTGTGTTACTGCGGCGCGGTGTCTAATCGCCTGGTAGAGACACTCTATAGATATGATCAATTAAAATGACCGTAATATCAAAAACCAACAGCCATTAAGCCATCAATAATGTATAGAACACATTGTAGTGAATTCTAAGTAGTTTAGAGACAGTTGCGGCAGGGAGCCATTATAGGCTAGTTAGGCAATTAAAGTGCCGTCGCAATTTAATACCATGCAGGATTTACACACTGCTTTTAGCCCTGTATTCATTTCCATGTTTTAAACTGTATTTTCTGTACGTTTGAAACCGCTATGGTTTGTTTCGTTTTGGCTTGTGTTGTGTATAAACTCTGCATAATAAAATACCCCACTTCCAAACGAATGGTGTCGGTAGCCTACTTGGAATTCACTAAAAGGTGTTGACGAATTAATGGCTTTTTAAAATATATATTATGATATGTTTCATTGATCACATCTATAGAAAAGTGTCTCTTACCATGAAAATATATCAGGCCATTGTGTTGTGTTGTGTTGGATCATGTCCAGCGGTCAAGGAAAACATTCCAATCGGACTCTAGCTTGTTTCATTCTCTAAAGTAACGTTCCTTGGCACCAATGGCACCAATGATCTGATCTACTTATTATGGCTGGTAATCCAGTCTGGCAGTGTGCCGCGGGTTTGACTCCCGATCCCGACGGCCTTTTCTGCGTTTGTTTTACTGTCTAACAGTGACACGTAATGTCCAGTTTCTCGTGTATAGAAATGGCGTTGGATTCAGAAGTCTCATGAACACAGAAAAGATGTGCAGGACTTTACTGTATACCTCATAGCAGATCGCCACAATTATTTTTCAGTGTTGGGCTCGTTACAAAAAGAAAGTCAAATATACACAGAAGAGAGGGGCAATCCGCCCAATTACGCATGTCACTTTAGAACGGTAGACAAATTTACCTATATCGGTATTCAGATTGTCCCTAAACTAGAAGATGTTGTGAATCCTAATTACAACCCAATTATAGATTATATTTCTGAAGCAGTATTAACAGATGGTCAAGTCTTCCAATTATACAGTAGGTAGAATTAATATTCTCAAAATGAAAATACTCCCCAAGCTGTTATATTTGTTTCAGAATATCCTCTTTGTTGCCTCCTGATGGTTTCTTTCCTAAAATGGAAAAAATGGTCCTGTAATTTCATTTGGAATAACCAACGCCCCAGGCTATCTCTTTTATATTTACAGTACCTTACGATACCCTAACATGGTACGGTACTACGGGGCGGCTCAGTTGATAATGTTATATTACACAGAGCAGTGTTTAGTTTTTGTCGTAGTCTCTTGAATAGTTTTCATTTAGTTAGTCACATTTTAGTCACATGGAATGATTTAGTGTTCTAGTTTTAGTCGACCAAATGTCATAAGATTTTAGTCGACTAAATCTACAGTTGATTTAGTTGACGGCGGGCCTTGATGCCATCGTAATGGTAGATTTTACAAGATTCTACAAGCTCACAACGCGTCGCGCTGCGACGCGTTGTAAGCTTGTAGATCGGCTATTTTCAGCATGCAACCAAGTGTAAAATGAATTATACTG
>NC_136802.1:15564254-15769254 GCF_951216825.1 Electrona antarctica
AAGAATAGCCTGCTCTTTTCCTAACCCCTGCACTAAAGGAGCATTTCAGCCATGTTCAACCAATTGTCTCCGTACTGTGTATGATTGGTCATCTCTGATGCTCATTATATGGCACAATCTCCGTCTACACACTACTCGTGTGTCTCGCTATTATGTTGTTGTATCTTTTTAATCCTATATTCTTCTTGATAAGTATGTGCTTTTTTTGTTTACTCTGATTAAGTAGCCTTGCCAAGCCATGAGGCCCATAGGGCAGGAGCCTATCTCCTGTTTCTGTAGCGTTAGGCAGCTTGATGTACATGTACACCCCCCTGGACATGATGCTAGTATGTCGCAGGGACTTACCCCAATCCAACCCTTGATGCTGAGTGTCAAGCAGGGAGGCACTGGGTCCCATTTTTAGAGTCTTTGGTATGACCCGGCCGGGGATTGAACCCCGACCTCCCAGTCTCAGGGCGGACACTCTAACCACAAGGCCACTGAGCTGGTCTTACTCTGATTAACTTGTTTTTATTTACCATTCCATGTTGTTGCTGCAGGTCATCCTTGATTGGAAAGCACTTTAAGGGTCAACAAACTTTTCTCTTGTTGTTTTGTGCTATATAAATAAATATAGGCGCCTCCAAAATACATTTTGTCGACAAAATAAACTGTAGATTTATAGTCGACTAAAATCTCATGAGATTTGGTCGACTAAAACTAGAGGAAAATTAAAACACTTAAGACGGCTAAAATGTGACGAAAACTAAATGAAATTGTAATCAAAAGACTAAAAACAAAACAAAAAACTATATTGCTGTGAAAAACAACACTGCAACAAGCTACACATGTATGTTGATATCCTGGCTCCAGCCAGACATCTTCATATAAGTGGATATCAGTGTGGAAACACATTGCAGAGTGCAATGCACTGTATAAAGAATATGTTTGCAAGACTCCCTTCCCCCACCAATATTACAGCACCATATTGTTGTTATCAGATCATGGGAGATTATGAGAGGTCGTGTGGGTTATGGCATTTGGGAATCAGTAAGGGAAGCATGCCAACTTGAAAGCAGAAAGCTCCAGCAGTATCCCGAATAATATTGGAATATCAATGTGCTCAGGAAACGCTCATTCATAAATAGTACATCAGCTCTGCATTTTATTTTGTGCTACTACCCTCTGCCCTCTAGTCCAGGGGATCTCAACCTGGGGGTTGCCAAATTATTTTGGGGGGTCCCCAGATTATTATTATTATTATTATTTATTTTTTAATTATTATTATTTTGCAACTGAATGACTGGAAAAGGGAAATTAAGAGTTTGCATAGTACATGCATAAACGTTCCTTAATGATTATATCTGGTTTCAGTATTTATTTATGATGTATTTGTCAATTTGCATTGGGCGTGGGACGGGGGCCGCGAGACATTGCCAAAGCATTTCCGTTGGGAACACCTGCTCTAGTCTTAGAAAAACGGACTTGAGTTACACAACTTTGCAAAAAAGATTTACAGAGCAACAAGCTCACAGTGTGTTACGCTTGCGACGCATCGTGAGCTTGTAGATCGGCTTTTTTGGGGGGAGCTAATGTTGCCCCCAGAATATGGATGCTGTGGTTCAAGTGGTTCTAAGTATAACATTCATGATCTGAAAGATGGACTTGTGCATACCGAAAATGGCCGATCTACAAGCTCACATAACACATTGCGTTGTGACACATTTTGGATTTGTATGGTAGTTCTCAGCTGTTTGCAACGAGGTTGTGTGCTCGTGAGAATGTACTCGTGATCATTTACAAGGACTCCTAACTGCTTGCTCCTTGTGTGTAGTCCTTGGGCCGGATGAAATATCGTTGCCACTAAAAGGGACAAGACATGTGGTATAAATTTGTTTGTCTGACATCCAGGAGTGATAAAATGTGTGATAGCAGTTTCAGAAGTGCAGCTGAATACGATTGTAGGGGTATAATCTGATTATGCGAAACCATATAATTCATTGTTGTCTAAACTCCGAAATGATTCACTTTTATGCACATTTCTGATGTTTGTACCATGGATGGACATGACCAACATTATAATATAACAACAGATGCTGAATTATATTTGGCAAATCCACAATAGACGCCTCTCTGAAACAGGGTAACTGGGTAAAACATGTAATAAACGAGTAAATGAGAACCACAAAACTAGACTTAACTTAGAGATAGCATACCACGCACGCACGCACGCACGCACGCACGCACGCACGGACGGTATTATGTTACTTCTAGAGATAATGGTTCTCTGTTTAGCATTCCAAAAACACATCCCTTGTCCTATCTATCAGAAGCGTGGTTCACAAAACCACACACGGTTTGTGGCCTTGGTTTGGGAGAAAACCTCTGTGAGAGTCTGGTTGCGCTACACACATTCACAGGATGTGACACTGTGAGTGCCTTCGCTGGTCATGGAAATCTGAATGCACTGAGGTTACTGAAGAAAAACCCAGATTTTCAGGAGACATTCAAACAACTTGGCCAGACTTGGGATGTTTCAACAGAGCTCTTTGACCAAGCAGCTCACTTGTAGCTGGGAGGTGGTCGTGTCTGGGACCACCTCCAGTGACGTGAATGAGATCCGCTATACCAGCTTTTCTGTGCCAGGAGAAGGGAGGCTGATTCCAGTCAACTCCCACCATGTAGAGAATGATTATTTCTCCATGCCCAATGTGCCAATACCAGACTTGAATATGGAGATGCTCTCTGCAGACTCACCCATCTGCAGCAGATCCCATACAGAGTGGATCGACAACTGTTGATGGTGGACAGTTAGCAATTCAGTGGATGCGCACACACCCCTTGCACCAGGTGTAGTCCTTGAGTTTTCGGCCTGTACATGTGCACGAGTATACAAGCTTCCTAACTGCAGTTGTCTCAGCAATGCATGGGTTGAGATGTACAGTACAGACCTCTGCAGAACTCCAGAACTGTACAAACCAAGCACCTGAGGAAGATTCGATGCAACCTGTGAGTTAATCTACGGCTTCAGGATCAGAGGATAACAGGTGAAAACATGATCAAAAGAAGTCCAAAACGGTTTAGTGTAGTATTATAGGACATTTTGGATCCAAATCCTCCAACATGACCTTGACATTTGATCTTTGACCTTTGACACATGACACTGCACTTGAATTGCTTCAGTCACCTCATAAATCAACTCGGCAGCCCAGAAAACCTATACTTTGATGGCAGAATCATCCAAATCGGCCCATTATTTACAAAAATCAGTCCCTTTGTCCCTTTTTACGATATCCGATAATGAGGCCTATGGACTAGTTGTCATTCTGAAGATGTGAAAGAACTAAAGAATACTGTATATTTACTCGTTTGTAATTTTCTCAGAGACCTTTTCAGAGGCTTTCACACCTGGTTGCTTACGACTACACTGCCCTTTGGAACAAAAGACAATTCATTGGACCGTACAGTTAATTGCAATGCATGCATGTTAAAAAAAAAAAAAAAAAAAGGCCTGGGGAAAAAAGGCTTTACAATGTGCATAATTCACTCATTCGAACACACATTCGCAAGCTAAATTGGTTTTGTTTTGTACACAGCTCAGATGCATGAGCTACTGTATGTTAATTAATTAGTTAATTAGTTATGTGCCTACACTGGCAACAAACAGTGATGGAAAGTAACTAATTACATGTACTTAAGTACAATTTTGAGGCACTTTTACTTTATTGGAGTTTCCAATTTTCAGTACATTTCAGAGGCAAATATTGTAGTTTTACTCCACTACAATTATTTGAAAACTTTAGTTACTATAGTTACTTTGTAGATTTTGATTATTATTACAAAACATAACATACATTAACCACTTCAACCCTATATACAGTACTGTACATTTACATTTAGGCCATTAGGCCGATCTACAAGCTCGCCATCATTGTGAGTTGAATGCAGGAGGCAGCAGGGCGTTGCTTTGCTGAAAGTGAGCGCTTGCAAACTCTGATACTTGACAGAAAGTACAGCTCACAACATAACATATCTACAGTGGATTTTTATGAAACACTTTGCAGATAGAAAAAAAGCTTTTCATACAGCTGCAATGTTGGTGAGTTTGATGTTGTTGTGCCATTAACTTAATGGCAAGATGGCCGCGGTCTGCACACGGTCAATTATCCGATAGTAATTGATGCATAGAGTGTTTGTTCAGTAGGGATATCTGCCCATCTCTCTAGCTCTTTTTTGCCCACCTGGCCAACCCGAGCTCATTTTCCCGTTGGGCAGCAGTGTGCAGACTGGAAGAAACTTTTAGTTTGCAGACCTCATTATAGCACAACATGCACAGGGAATGCGCGCGCACGCACACACACGCACGCACGCGCACACACAAACACGCACACATGCACACGCACACACACGCACACACACACACAGGTGAGGAAGGTAATGGTCTCTCCGTGAGGAGCAGCTGGCCAAGCCCAGACAGCCCATATGTGTTTGTAGCAACTTTACTGCTTCAAGGACCATTGCATCCCTGTTGCCCATGCAGTGCTGGCGGCCAAAAAGGTCCTGCATCCGCTTTTAAAACTTTATAGTTTAGTTGAGTTATTATCATCGTCATCATCATCATAATTGTTATTATTGCGAACAAAGTGATTGCGAACGAAGTGAGCACTAACTATAGAAGCTGGCCAAAACTGTCTGTGTGTCTGTGTGTGTGTGTCACGCTGTAACACCACCCACCTGCCACCAGAGGGCAACTGAAATTGGAACGATACAGAGGTCTGTGTGTGTGTGTGTGTGTGTCAGACTGCCACAACAGCTTCGTTCGCTTCCCGCGTTTACGCGTCTTACTTGTTATTATTATTGTGACCACAGGTGGCAGGATTACTATTAAAACCTGTCAGTAAGTCCGTCCACGTCAGTCCGTCACGCCCCGTTACACGCCCCATATATGCCAATCTCCATATAAGAAGATCACAACACTGACCTCATCAAACCCTGGATAGCATACATGGAGAAGTCTGGAAGATCACCTAGATCTGCATATATGGAGCCGGCCAGCAACTCTACATCTGACCTCAAACCCTTAGATGTCCATATATGGAGCTGACCTTCCCCACCCGTCCTTCCTGTGCTGACATGACACCCTTTAGGGGCGAGGTCGCTTCTCGCCCTCAGGGCGTCTTACTGGTTATTATATACGATGAGCAGCATCCGTCCCCGACTGTGTCTATTTATTGCGGGAGGAGAGAAGGAGAGAGCAGCACAGCCACGTCTACCCAGAGGAGGAGAAGGCTCCATTAGGACAGCCGGGTGCCTGTGGGGTCCATTAAGCTATCCTACCATAGCAACTCATGACAATAAGGTAACCATTTTCATAGGCTGCAGGGAATCCTCATTAAATTTAAGACACGCAATAGCAAAACTTTTGACACGCCGCTGCTTTTTCCTCCCCCCCCAAAAAAAAATATGAATGTTCATTATTTTGTCATAGAGTATGCTGTATGTGTCTTCGTTAGTTTTGGGGAGAAAGTGTGCGCGCATGCGTGTGTGTGTGTGTGTGTGTGTGTGTGTGTGTGTGTGTGTGTGTGTGTGTGTGTGTGTGTGTGTGCGTGTGTGTGCGTGTGTGTGTGTGTGTGTGTGTGTGTGTGTGTGCGTGCTTGCTTTTTTAGGACGTTTGCAGGGTCGATGGAAATATTCTCGGTGAACCTAGTGAGCTAAACAGATCATCTATTTTTGCTTCTGTTGTGTGACACTGTATGACGAAGCGGGGCATTAATATACGAAACCAATGACAAGTTGAAATGTAGGGAGATGCAAGGTTTCTGCGCGACACAGACAATTATATTGTATATTAACCCATTCTGGGCGGGAACCCCTTTTGGTGTTTTAAACATTATGTTATAATTTAGCTATTGAAAAATAGCAGATCTACAAACTCATAGCGCGCCACCGAGTGGCGCGCTACGAGCTTGTAGGTCTGCTATTTCTGAAAAATCGTGAAAATATTGGAGGATTTAGAAGATGTATTTGTAAATTTCGAGGTCAGGCCTAAATGGGTTAACATATTCTACCACACAGATCGGTCAAAATATAGCATTACATTTAAGAAATGCAAGAGCATATACTTGACGTGCTGCCTATTGCCCAAAATATGGAATTTCATTATTTTGTCATAATGCCGTTATGTGAATTCGTTATTTCGGGAGAAAGAGGCTTGGGACAGTTACATATACAGGCGTATATGCTTAATTTATGCGGTGTCGTATGCCGACACGTTGCGAGCTTGTACTTTAAATCTGCTATTCTTGGCGCGCACAATGAAGTATGAATTAAGAGTTTGTAGGGTCGTTGAAAATGTTCTTAGCCTCTTTCACATCGCGCGTGCACACATATGTGCTTGCACGCACACACAACCACAAACACACACACGCGTGCACAGTTGCACACACACACACGGCCGAGCTACACCAGGCTTTTCAGCGCGCGTTTACGCATATACACACACACACACACACGCACATGCACTAATAGGTCCAGTCCTATTTTAAGTGGGGCTCGCATGTGCGCGTAAACGAGCGCGGAAATCCTGGTGTAGCTCGGCCGACACACACATACACACACACACACACGCACACGTGCATGCACGCACGCACACAACAGGGAGGAGGATACGGTGAACTGATTTTCGTTCTGTTATTCAAAGGCTCAGCGGGCTCTCAGGGTTCAGCCAGGGTCATGGAGCTAGTACTGTAGATTACACACGGCGGATGAAAGACTCAATCAAAGCATCTGAGTGGATGGATATCGGAGCAGACATTTCATGTAGACATTGCTCTGCACTGCATGAGAAGGTACCAAGCTAATAGAAACGGCAGGCTTTCTTTTCCTGGAAAGTTGTAAATGTAAAATCTTAAAAACGCCTATGATGCCTATGATGATGTCACTGGTAGGCGGGTTCCGAAGTGTCCACAGCCGGCTATGAGACGTAGACCGAGTAGATTTTTGAGGGGCGCTAGCCCCTCCTATATAATAATATAATAATAATAATAAAACTTTATTTCTATAGCACCTTTCAAAACAACGTTACAAAGTGCTTTACAAAAGGAAACAGCAAAAGTAAACAGCACACAGCAGGAAAAACACAGAAACAATGCAAAGCAAATAATAATAATACAAGGCAGAGTAAACAATGAATAGAACACAATCAGGAGAAATCAGAATTAAAAGCTAGTCTATAAAATGAGTTTTAAGTAATAATAATAATAATAATAATAAAACTTTATTTGTATAGCACCTTTCATGACATGAAATGCAGCTCAAAGTGCTTTACAGAGCAATGAAGAGAGAAAAAAAAGGAAAAGAAAAGCAAGGCATAAACATTAAAAAACAAGAGCAGTAATGCAATACAGTGAGGACATGAATAACAAAAGAAATCAATTAAAAGCAAGGGTGTAGAAGTGGGTCTTGAGCTGTGCTTTAAAAATGTCTACAGAGGCTGCCTGTCGAAGGTACAGTGGGAGTTTGTTCCACGCCGTCGGCCCGTAGAAGCAAAAAGCTGCTTCCCCGTATTTTTTAGTTGCCATTTTTTTAGGCAAAGCGAGCAGGCCAGCAGTGGAAGACCTTAGGGGGCGGTTTGGGACATATTTAGGCAAGCAGTCATGTAGGTAGGAAGGTGCGAGACCATTGAGAGCTTTATAAACAAGTAAAATAATATTAAAATCAATCCTAAAAACAACCGGAAGCCAGTGCAATGAAGCCAAAACTGGAGTAATATGTTCTCTCATCTTAGTTCTAGTTAAAACTCTGGCTGCTGCATTTTGGACAAGTTGTAATCTGTCAGTTGTTTTCTTAGGCAGTCCAGAAAAAAGTGCATTGCAGTAATCAAGCCGAGAAAAAACAAAGGCGTGGATTAGCGTTTTTGCATCGTCCAATGACAAATAGGCTCTGATTCGTGCAATATTTCTAAGATGAAAAAAGGCGATCTTGGTAACATGATTAATGTGTGAATTAAAATTCAATTCAGAATCAATAATGACCCCCAAGTTATTTACTGTACTGTTACTTTCTACAGTCATGGTTGCCAAGTCTGCTTATTATTGCTTAGCTTGAGAAAGTTCTCACTCATCCAGCATTTGATGCTAGACAGACAGGTCAACAGCGGGTCTAAAGCACAGGGATCATCTGGAGCTACAGAAAGATATAGTTGGGTATCATCAGCATAGAAATTTAAATTGACTCCGTGATTGGTAATGAGTTCTCCCAATGGCAGTATGTACAGGGAGAATAACAGAGGACCAAGAATCGAGCCCTGTGGAATACCAGAACCGATGTTGTGTTTGTCTGAGTCAAACTCAGCTAGATTGACAAAATAGCTTCTGTTTGATAGGTAGGAGGAAAACCAGGACAGGGCCGTGCCAGACAGGCCTATCCAGTGCTCCAGACGCTGTATTAAAATTGAATGATCAATCGTGTCAAATGCAGCATTAAATCTAGAAGTAAAAGAACGGAAACATGTTTCTTGTCAGCAGACACCCTAAGATCATTAATTACTTTTACAAGTGCTGTTTCTGTGCTGTGGCCTTTCCTAAAGCCAGATTGGAATTTGTTATGCACATTATTGTTCTGTAGAAACACATCCAATTGATGAAAGATGCATTTTTCTAAAACCTTGCCCAGAAAGGGCAGATTAGAAATGGGTCGATAGTTACCCAGCACAGAGGGATCAAGATTGTGTTTCTTGAGTAAGGGCCTAACTACAGCCGTCTTCAGTGAGTCTGGAAAGACGCCTGATTGTAGAGAGCTGTTTACAATTTTTAGGATATCTCCAATCACACTGTCTAAAACCTCTTTGAGAAAGGTGGTGGGAATTGTATCCAATGAACAGGAGGATGATGTCATCTGTGATATGGTTTTTCGGAGTTCGTCTTCATCAATTGTGCAGAAAGACAATAGGCTCCCCCTGGAGAGATCAACCCTGGCACCATTAGCTGCTGTGTGAGGGCTTGAGCTAGCAGCAGCACCATTCATAATATCAGCTCTAATGTTACAAATTTTGTTATCAGAAAAGCATGCAAAGTCATCACACCTAGCTTTAGAAGCCGGGAACGACTGCTTGTAGGACTGGGGGGGGGTTTAAAAGTCGTTCAATGGTAGAGAATAAGACTCTGGCATTTTTCTTGTTCTCATTAATAATGCCAGAGAAATATGCCTGCCTTGCCAGACGCAAGGCTTTGTTATAGGCGACTGTTGACTTTTTAAGAATCTCTAGGTGGATGGTGAGTTTGTTTTTTCTCCAAGCTCGCTCAGCTCTACGACATTCTTGCTTCAGTGAACGTGTATGCTCATTTATCCAGGGTGTTACTCTGGTGTTCTGTTTCTTTTTTGTTTTCATAGGAGCCACTATGTCAAGAGCTGACTCTAGTTTAAGATTAAACATTTGGACCATATCATTCACTTGGGGAGTATCGGACAGGGGGGGGGCCCAGATGACGAGAGAACTCATTGGCTGCAGATGAGTTAAAAAAACGCTTTTTATAGTATATTCAGTGATGTTTTTCTCTAGATCAGAGACAGTCATATTAAAACACAGCAGAGAGAGGTTCCGGGGCAGCGCCATGTGAGGACACGTTCTGGTTGAGCTCCCTACCGGTATTGTGTTTTATGTAATTAAACAATCAGTTTGTCCACAAAAGTGCCATAAACGTGCTTGGGAACATTAATAGAGACATTGAGAACATTTTCACAAGTTTTGCCGTCGTTATAAAACTGCAGGTGACAATGAGCAGGAGGAACAAAGCTAGCCCTGATGTTGCTAATGCTAAGGCTACACCAGCCGGTGGACAAGAGGCTATCCTCCAGGCTATTGCAGATCTGAGGAAGGAACTTCTCGACAAAGGGGAGGCCCAGGTCGAGAGGATTAAGACCCAGGTCGACCATCTCAGGGCAGAAATTAAGCAGGCTAATGATAATGCCAACACTAGGATCGAGGCCCTGGGCACACAGTTCGTGGCAATGGAGGTTGCCGTCAGCGACCAGTCTGATAGGATCATCACCTTGGAACGAGATCTAGCAGCGGTTCTGAAAGAAATAGCAACACATAAAGCCCGTTTGGAGGATGGTGAGGCTCGGTCCCGTCGCTTTAATTTGCGTATCACTGGAATTAAAGAAATGAGGGAGGAGGGAAAACGTCCAACCGACTTTGTGTCTCAGTGCCTGAAAGACGCCTTCGACCTCTCCAAGCTACCCACCCTGGATATTGCCCATCGCACTTTACGCGCAAGGCCGAATGAGGAAGGCGCTCCGCCGAGAGCATTCGTCGTCAGATGTCACTACTTCCAGGAGAGGGAAGAAATTCTGAAGAAAGCCAGACAGGGGATGCGAGTGACCACCACGGATGGAGATGTTATCCACGTTCACCAAGATTTTACGCACGCCGTGGCCCAACAGCGCGCTAAGTTTAATGAAGCACGGGGCTTGCTCAGGTCCTGCGACGGGGTACGGTTCGGGCTATGGTATCCTGCAGAATTAAAAATAACGACATTGGATGGCAGATGCACAAGTTTCAAAGATCCTGCAAAGGCTATAGACTTCATACAGAAGAAGCTGCATCCAAAGAAATAGCGGCGGCGATGCGAGTGATTAATGGATATCTGGTTGCTTTGATCTATCCTAGCGTCTCTTCTTCATAGAGCGCCCAGCGGACTATAAATAGACTGTACTCGGCGGCCGGTTCGTAAGGATTTAAGTTTTATGGATACGCTATATATATTTTCCCGGAAACTAAAGGTGTGTATCTGTTCTGATACTGGCGGGACATTTGTTAATATCGCGGACCGATACGCTGTGTTCTCTATTTTTATTTGTTTATAGACTGGGTTAACAATACTGTCTGTATATATAGTATTTGTATTATATATTTCACGGGGATTGCGCAGTGAAATTGGCAGCATGGGGGGATGTTTTATTTACATATGTTTTCGGTGACATAAGGAAGAACATTCACATCCTCTCATTTTCTATTGTATTTCTATTATCATCTGCTTTATCCCGTTGCTTCACGACGGAGTTATTTGTGTGCTTTGAGACGCTCACTATTATTTATTTTGTTGGGAGTGGGGTTGGTCGCGTCCATCTTGTATGGACGCGGCCGGCCTCATCATAATTTATCATTGCATCTAGCGAATATTGGAACACTGCTTTGCTTCGGAAGGCTGTGGTTTTCTTTTTCTTATTGAAGGACGTTTCCCTATTCCTTTCACTTCCGGGGTCAGGCCAACGAGGCACTTTCCAAGAGGGTACTTCAGAGATTTTGTCAAGAGTTTTTGTCAGTGTTGGGGTGCCCCCTACTGGACCTATTTTCCATTATGCATGTGTGTATTGTGTAAGTGTGAGTGAGTTTGGGTGTGTGCGTGCGTGCCTGTGTGTGTGTGTGTGTGTGTGTGTGTAGGCATATAAATATACCGTTCAAAATTGCTATTATTACTACTGTATGTATGTGTGTGTGCGTGCGTGCATGCGTGTGTGTGTGTGCTTGTACATGTGCGTGTACATGTACATTTATGTATTTGTACTTTGTTTTCTTTTTGAGATGTCATGCACTCATGCAGATGGATATTCAGTGTTCCAATTCTAACGAGCATGTTTTTTTTCAGTTTATTATAATAGATAAAGACAGATTGTGGTCAGACTGGTTGGTATTATTTTGTTTTAAATATTACACGGCTCTGGTAGTGCTCAGCCCCACAGGGTAAGCTTTAAATATGTTTTAGTCAGACGAGGGCAGAGGAGCAGGAGTTTTTGCAGTCTCTCATTTGGGGAGGGGCCGGCAGAGGGGGTTTTTGTGGGTGTTTTGTGTTGTGTTTGTACTTTTGTGTCTACAAGGCTACATTGTTCTTGCAGAGAGTTATGGCTAACTAAATGGTTCTGTACCTGCGTCTGAACGGGAGGTAATTTTATTATGTTTCCCACCCAGGTATGGCTGTACCTGATTCATATATATTTTGGGGGGGCCAATACAAACTTTACAACATATTCTTGTATGTCAAGTGACGATCTGTTTGAGGACATTGTAATGTAATGCAATATGTGATAACCTTATTACCTTTATATATTTTTGTTTGACTTAATTGTGTGTCTGTTTTGGTCCTGTATTTCAGTCTTTTTTATTTACTTATTTTTCTCAAGGTGTTGTATGTATTGTGTGCTTATGTGTAGTCTAGTGGTGTATATGTGTGTTGCTATGTCTTGTTGTGTGTAAAAAAACCCAATAAAAACAGTTTAATAATAATAATATTAAAACACAGCAAATAGTGGTGCCTTCTGTCCCAGAAAAAAATGAAATTGTCAATGAAATTGAATGATTCTTCTGTGCATGCCGTTGAGAGCCATTTGCTGAGTGCATACAGTCTGCTAAAACGCTCACATCCTCTCATCGGAGGTAGTGGCCCGCTGATCCACACATCTAAATCTAGGGAGCTGAGGGTGTGGAATAGGGCTCTGAAATCGGTTCTCCTGTTTCCCATGTTGTTGTTTTACTTCCAAATTCACTTTTAAATGGTGTAATTCCGCTTCCAGCACTGCAATCTTTTGAAGCAGTTATTGAAAGTCCTTTGAAGAAATGGCAGGGAGCATCCCGGTGCTGGCTATTTGCCAAGTATCCAGTGCTAGTTAGCTATAGCTATGTGCCACGTACCCAGTCACTGGAGGTAAAAAAAAGAGTATTTTGAAGTATGGCAAAAGCTTCGATCTATAGAAGAAATACAGTCCCATTGGTTTACAAGTATCGAGGATCCACTTGTAGTTTCTCAAAGAAAAATAAAACATGGATATCAGTTGAAGAATGCAAGCATAGGCGAGAGCAGCGGAGCGAAGCGTCCTCACTGTACGAGAGCAAGCAAGCAATTGCTTGCTCTCGATTTAAAATGTGGAACTGACTCAACTGACTCAGCGAGCCATATACATACTTTTTGTCCTGAACTCATGTCACATTTGCCATTGACAATAAAAAGGAGAATTTACGTCATATGTGTCTGAACAAATCGGCTATTTTGTCCTAACACAAACAGTAAATGCCATTGACAATGAATGGAGAATTTATGTCATGTGGACGAGCAAATCGGCTTTTCTAAACACAGTGCAACTGTTTTAATTCAGCTCGGGGCTTATATATATATTCATTTTGTATTGGATAATGTACGACGACAAGAGAGTCCCTCGCTTCACACGGGTGTGTTTTTTTTAATCAATCCTATGAAAATGTTAAATGGGTGAAGTCATCCTAAAATCACACTTGAAATGAGGGGAACCCACTGTGGCTGCCACATGACGTCCCTAAAGGAAACGTCCATAGACTTGGCTGCCACGACGGCATGCTTAAAGACAAACAGTAAAAGTCCATAGACTTGACTGTCACATGACATCATTTCTGAAAGCCAGACTCAAAAAGCCCCCCCCCCCCCCCACACACACACAGACACACACACCACTGCCCACGTTCTTAGTGGACATGTGTATCCACGCTATGCTGCGTCCACACTGGCAGATGCAAAGATACAGTCTACCATTCATTGTCAATGGAAGCCAGCGACATGAAGATACAAAGATGCATCCGACGTTTACAAATTGAAGCTGAGCTGGGTTCAACTTCCAGATGCAAAGCTACAAAGCTACACAACTGTAGCTGCGATGACGCACGTCACTATATGGACGCATGCCAACAATCACGTCAACGACCGTGTGAGCAACAGATTTTACAAAGCGACAACGCAAACAAATGATGCTGTGAATCTTTGCATCTTTTGTGAGCGCAGCATTACAGTAAAGTGGCTTCCTGGATGGATGTTCAGCATGGCCTGCATGGCCTTGGGGGAATCCAACACTCACTCATTAATTGAAGTGCTCTCACCAGGGAACTGTGTGCCCTGCAATGATATTTACCTGTATTTTAGCGCACTAGTGGAAGCGCCAGGGTCACTGTGCATCTAATGGCCCTATGCAGGCAGGCCTGACTCACTCACTCACACACTGCCTGGCTTGCCACACACACACACACACACACACACCATAATGGAGGGCACGGAACCTGCCGGAACACCCATGCACCAGTCAGATAAACAACCACTTAGCAGGATCCCAGAGGCAGCTGGGGACATGACGAGAGAGAGAGAGAGAGAGAGAGAGAGAGAGAGAGAGAGAGAGAGAGAGAGAGAGAGAGAGAGAGAGAGAGAGAGAGAGAGAGAGAGAGAGAGAGAGAGAGAGAGAGAGAGACTCAAACTTTTGTATACCACATTTTTTATGACAACCCCACACTTTATTTATAATGCAACTTCAAAGTGGAAATAAAGAATATCTTAAAATTAAAAGCATATACATTGCATATTACATAGTGATTCCTGATGATTATTATATTAATTTAATTAGTAATTGTACCGCTGCCGCAAAAGACATCCACGTGAGATGGTTTTCTGAGTCTGCTGAGTGTATAACAAACCAAACCACTGAGCAAGTTATGGTTATTTTAAAAGTACATGCCCCATAGACACAATGTCATGAGTGGGCGAACTACCTAACACAACAACAACAACAACAACGACGCATGGGTAGTTGGGTACCCGAGAGGCTACAGTAGCTAAGCTGGAGAACACGGTTTGATTCCAGCTTGAGGCACTGAAATGCTACAATCATCAATTAAAGCAGTGTAGTGTTTATGTGTTTCTGCAGCTACACATTTGTAAACTGCAGCATAACATTTAGCCAAAACATGTTGCCAGAACCAACAGCGTTTCTTAATTCAGCTCTGGATTTTATCTTTGGACACAGACTGTGTGTGTTTTTTTCCCCCCATCGGGCGGCAATGCCAATGCGCGACCCCAACGGCACCCACCCATAGTTTGAGAACCACTGCTTTATGGAAGCCCCACATTGGGCCAGTGCTTTGTGTCCAACCGCGGGAACACGTTTACAGTAGGAGGTGCTGAACGTTTGTTTAGTAGGGGGTGCGCGCGCATTTTCACGCGGAAAAGTGGCTTTTACTTTCCCTCTCCACACGCATGAGCAAACTGACACAGGCAATTAACCAGGATATCTTAAGGCACCGATACTATGATACAGCATATTTATTAGGCCTAGTAACAGAAATCTGTTTTGATTAAAATTATTTTATTTTCCCCCTCCCGGCCGAGGGGGGGCTGTGCCTGGACAGAGGGGGTGCTCCAGCCCCCCCAGGACCCCTACTTCCCTCAGCCATAACCTCTGTGATGTTGGGAGTATTTTACATGAGTAATGAGTAGCATTCTGCCTCCTGTCACGTGTGAAACAACGTGCAGTCGGCTGTTTACAAATCACACGACGGTTCCCGTAACCCAGAGGGTCCGCTGTTTAGATCCCATATTAAAGCCTGATGGATGAGCACTTTGTAATTGGCTTGTTGGTTTGTTGTACAACTCCTGGGCAAGATCCCCATGGACAGGCAATGATAGGATCATACATTATTTAGCAGGGTAATTTTAGGATATGTGTGCTACTTCAAGGGAGGCATGCAATCCTGCTCGGAATACAGGCATCAACACAGGGGGGTGGCAAAAATACGTTTCCACTTAAGCCCCATTTCTAAATGAGTGAAATGTGTTTAACCGCATCTGTCGGTCTGTGTAAGTCCTTGTGCAGTGGTGAAAAACTGTGAATAATGTGTGGATACTGTCTGAAGTGGACTGACTGTAGTAATCATGGCAGGTGTGGGGAATAAGGCTGGGGTTGCCATGGCAATCAATTGCCTCTGGCAGACCCGGTTTTGTTCAACTGAAGCTGACCATAGGAGTCCGACATTGGGTCTATACAGTAGTTCAAATACAGTCAAGTGTCAATAATTTATAACTCTTCCTTTCATCAGTGATTTATTTTGGGGGAAGAGCACTGGTCCAGTAAGCGCCCTGCGTGTGTGCAAGCTTGTATAACAAAAGATCAAAAGCAATCACATGCACACCCCAAAAAACCTTTTGAAGTCCGGTGCCGGACCCAAAAAGAACAAAGATGAAAGGGGAAAAAAGGAAGACTTGTAGCACCCGTGGGTGACCATTTCAATTTAGACATCCAACCAGGGACGTTCCGAGTCAGAGAAGAAGTGCATTGACTCAATATGTCTGAATAAAAAATGAATAAATGAATGAAGAACCTTAAAAGTCATGCTGTGTAACTCTTTCCAAACTAAACAAAGGTTGAACTTCTAAATAGACTATAGCCTACTAAACATTATTGTTTTTATTCGAAAAATAATGGAGGCAATGAAAATGTACCGTAAATGTATTTATGTGTTCTACAGAGACCCTGCAGCATTCCTTTGTCAGCAGTCTTTCCTGGTAGACAAATGCTAAAACAAACAGACTACTAAAATGTATGGCTTTAAGGGGAGCAAGTGTGTGGACATTAGTTTAGCCTTTGAGGGTTTTTACAACAAATGCAATGCTTTTTTGAATCACTTGATTAAGTATTTGTTTTTATTGTTCCATTGAACTGCAGTTAAAGGATTGCTAAAGCATAGTGCAGTGGTGGAAAAGAAGTACTCACATGTTTTACAGTAAAAGTATCAATACTGCAATCTAGAAATACTTTGTTACAAGTGAAAGTCCGGAATTCAAAATGTACTTGAATAAAAGTACAAAAGTATTGGCATCAAAATATACTTACCAACATTAAAAGTACTCATTATACAGAATGTACCATTTCAAGTTTTCAAATGGTAAAAGAAAAAGAAGATAAATGGTGCTATATCGTTTGGCAGTAAGAGTCAGTCACAGTGCTCTACTGCTCTATAGGGTCAAACCCACTGTAAGAGTCAGTCAGTGCTGTACTGCTCTATAGGGTCAAACCCACAGTAAGAGTCAGTCACAGTGCTGTACTGCTCTATAGGGTCAAACCCACTGTAAGAGTCAGTCACAGTGCTGTACTGCTGCACTATAGGGTCAAACCCACTGTAAGAGTCAGTCACAGTGCTGTACTGCTGCACTATAGGGTCAAACCCACTGTAAGAGTCAGTCAGTGCTGTACTGCTCTATAGGGTCAAACCCACAGTAAGAGTCAGTCACAGTGCTGTACTGCTCTATAGGGTCAAACCCACTGTAAGAGTCAGTCACAGTGCTGTACTGCTCTATAGGGTCAAACCCACTGTAAGAGTCAGTCACAGTGCTGTACTGCTGCACTATAGGGTCAAACCCACTGTAAGAGTCAGTCACAGTGCTGTACTGCTGCACTATAGGGTCAAACCCACTGTAAGAGTCAGTCACAGTGCTGTACTGCTGCACTATAGGGTCAAACCCACTGTAAGAGTCAGTCACAGTGCTGTGCTGCACTATAGGGTCAAACCCACTGTAAGAGTCAGTCACAGTGCTGTACTGCACTATAGGGTCAAACCCACTGTAAGAGTCAGTCACAGTGCTGTACTGCACTATAGGGTCAAACCCACTGTAAGAGTCAGTCACAGTGCTGTACTGCTGCACTATAGGGTCAAACCCACTGTAAGAGTCAGTCACAGTGCTGTATTGCACTATAGGGTCAAACCCGCTGTAAGAGTCAGTCACAGTGCTGTACTGCTCTATAGGGTCAAACCCACTGTAAGAGTCAGTCACAGTGCTGTACTGCACTATAGGGTCAAACCCGCTGTAAGAGTCAGTCACAGACATACTGTATACACAGTACTGCACTATAGGGTCAAACACACTTCTCTGAGGCCGGAGGGTCTCCTAGAAGCCTGCAGCAGTGCAGTGTAATTAAGATGCAGTCAACTGTCCTAATGCTCACTGAAACATTGGTACACACCACACACACACACGCACGCACACACACACGCACGCACGCACGCAAGAACACAGCAGCAGCAGCAGCAACACAGTTGCAGCTAGGCTATTACTCGGGGAAAGATACAACAGAATATAAAATGTAAGCACATTAAGCTTGTTCTTATTTCATTATACCGTGGCTCCCTTGTACACTAGATTGAGTATAGATTCTACTGTTACCTTGTGGAATATTTAAAGATTCTTGCACGCACAGTCGCACACCACCATATCTACTTATCACTCCAGTCATATCTGCTCGCTGCTCACATATACCTGCCAGCTGGGGCTGTGTACGATAAACCAAATGCCAGTCTCTTGACTACAGTCTCCTCCCTGGCCTGAATTCCAAAAGTACATCCAAATGTCAGCAGGTTGCAGGGCTTTCACTTAGCGAGCCTCTCTCCACTCTGGATGTTGGAATTGACCGCACGACCTATCCCGATTGGAGAGGCTGTAGCTCGGCTGACTTTCAACCCGGCGTCCCTGTTCTGGGGGCATGTCATTAAACCGCGGGTCAGTGGGTCCCACACTGGGGTTCAGACTCAGGACCCCCAGGGGAGTCTCTAAATTGAGATCTGTTGGGAATTGATAACATGAAACAGTCACCCGTGTGCCCAGTCCCAATGTTTGTAAACAAATAATTGGTCTATTTGTGCAAACCTACATCTTTTTTAAAGTGAATATTTTTTTACTCCAATCCATGCTTCTGGAGGAACAAAATATTTTGAGATGGGGGCCCAAATACATATAATTGTCCGGACACGGAAATAAAATATTCATTCAAATAAAATATTCATTCATATCCACTTTCTGTGTCCTTGAAGTTTTGAGCACCAATTTAGCAACACATTTTTCAGAAAACTGTTAGGATTAAGAAAAAACATTTCGGCCTCAGGTCTTAATGGGTTAATATAAAGTAAACAAACAAACATACAGTAAGCCTATACACAGATTATCTGCACATTTCTAAAGTTGCAATTTAATTACTTTTAAGACCGTTTTAGTACCAAATTGTCCAAATTGTTAAATTGTACGTAAGCAATAGGCAAACACAGCCTGAAAGGTTTGGGAACCGTTGCTGTATAGACGGGTGGGAAATTTGGTATATAGTCTTTTTTATTGGCCTAGAAAATTGTCTATATTCATGAATCCACTTGCTGACCGGGCTGAAAGTATTGGGCAATTTGTTATAGGGGTTTCTTGTGACCCTACACCATTAACATCCTATTGCCGTCAAAAATGTAAAAAATGTCAAACTTTCCTTTGCTTTAAGTATCATGTGACATGATTCTGAATCCATTCCAAGCATTAGTTTTGCACAAAATACACTCCTTGGGCTAAAAACGGCCGTAGACATCATGACAGATTTTGGGCACATTTGAGCAAGTGGCTATATGGCTGTTTTTAGCCCAATGAGTGTATTTTGTGCAAAACTAATGCTTGGAATGGATTCAGAATCATGCAAAAACCCTAGTTTGACATGTCACATGCTACTTAAAGCAAAAGGAAAATTTGACATTTTTGCCATTAGAGTTCTCAACGGGCCCAAAAATGAAGGCTCGGCCCGACCCTAAAGATTACCATAATGTTCGGCCCAAAGCCCGAAAAAGCCCGACTAAAAAAGGAGGAGGAAAAACAAACCACCACAAAATGGCCGGCGCGGCGGGGCCGTGGTGCAGAGCGTGAGAGTGAGAACGGAGTTCAAAGGACTTATCGCCGAAATAAAGGATTTATGTAACTCATGTTAGGCTGTTATGTTCCATTTCCATCATTCTAATGGATTCCAGTGGTGGTGAGTAAACATGAATAGCAGCTGCAGCTCCCTTTAGTTTCCTCTGAAATGACGCAGTTATGTCCAATTATTGTCACCGGTTGCAAAGTGCAACAGTCCCAAACAGAGTGACAATTACATCAACTGCCAACTTAGCTATAATCTATAGTACTACTGTAGTTTACATCAATCATTGCCTCAGTGCCTCTTAACCCAAATACATACACGCATAATGTGCGTCACAGATGCCGATGTTCAAAAGAACAAACATACAAACCAAGATACAAACCATCCACGCACCGCTCATGGCGTGTAGTTTACAGATCTGTTATTTTGAGAACATAATAACGAGGCGTGCCGACGGACGGCGGTTATAATACTAAGCATTTTGGAATTCAAATAGCCTGTAGCCTGCAGTGGACTGTAACATTGCGTGGTCATCATGCAGGCTAAACCCATTCTGGGCGGGAACCCATTTTGGTGTTCTAACCCTTCTGGACGGGAACCCCGGTTGGGGTTCTGTACAGTATGTACAGTATTCAAAAATTTAAAAATGTTGATGCTGTTATATAAATATTTGAAGTTTTTCAGAAAGCTTAGGTCAGGATTTAGAGGTCTCTTTAGAATCGGCCTCAGTCCAAAATGGGTTAAGTTGTACAGTAGCTTACGTTTAGCTTTTACAGAGTTATATGACTTATATGGGTCGTTTGGTGACTGGTGACGTTGATTAATGATTAGGTTATTCATCGCAGCCAGCTGGGTTTAAAGAGATAGCTCAGTGCAACATGACGAAAACCTGACGCTTCCAAAACTTCCGATTGATCTTATAAAACATTTAAGCATATGGCAAGTTAACTGGTTAGAAGCTAATTTGGTGCACAAACCAGAGGCCGGCGTGCAGTGCGTGCTGCAGTCTGAAATGCCAGTGTGCTGCCCCCAATCCCCTTTCCTCCACTCCTCCTAGGGAGCCTAGCCCGCAGCCTAGCCGCAGGCCTCTTCATAATAAATACATACATGTATACACATTACACAAATAACATAATTGCTATTGTTATTATTTGTGACCGAAGGTCGCAGATATAACTATGAAACCTTGCATTTTTGACACCTACATCTACTTCCACCGTCACCTAACCCACTTTCCCTGTCACTCACGCGGCCAGCAGTCTGACGTCACCCAGGCGGATGCGTGCACACGCCGATCTGCCCCAGCAGTACGACCTAGTGCTGGTTGCCTAGTGTTCTAAGCATACCCTTAATACCGCATACCGTGAGCGTTGGTTGACACCTGATGTTTGGACGCTGAGAACTGTCTTTTATGCTGTGCAAGTCTGATGTCAGTGTGAGTGATGTGTCAGTGTTGATATGCCCATATATGGGTATTCAGGTAATGAGTCTCGAGTCCCAACGTGGAGAGCCTTTGTAACAGCCGTACAACCTCCACACTCTCACAGAGGAGACTACCGTCACTATTTAACTATATGAAACTTTGTTTGTCCCGACACCAGCGGCTCCGTCGTCTGGCCAGGGAACGCCAGAGGCGCTGCCGTCAGAGACTAGCAATCCCCGTTATGCCCATATATGGAGATCCTTGACAGTGATCAATATTAAGCCCATATATGGGAATGCCAACATGTGATCATATTGTGACAGTCTCATGGTAACCACTGTGGTTGCCGCAAAGGTCACAGTTAACTATGGAATCATGCATTTCCCGTCAGTCAGTCAGTGTATCATAGAAAATCCCCATACATGGGGAAAGCCCCATATTATGGTGCCCAGGTCTCGTGGCATCGCACGAGACCTGCATGGGCCCTTTAGGGCGAGGTCGCTTCTCGCCCCCAGGCATCTTACTGGTAAGTGACAGTGACAGTCCATTATAAGTGACAGTCCATTATAAGTGACAGTGACAGTCCATTATAAGTGACAGTGACAGCTGCGAACCTGATCCAGTGATACAGCACACCAACAAAGCACAAGGCAACTTGTAATCCTGTTAAAGGATTACATCTTCCAGCATCTTCAAATATGTGCGCACACTCACGCGCGCAAAAAAGTACACACACAAAACCCCCCGCGTGCACACGCTTAGTCACTTACACATACTCAAGCACGCAAGTGCACACACTTGCATGCCACGCACGCTTGCACGCACGCACCCACACCCACACGCACCTACAGAGAGAGAGAAAAGGATCGTTCGCAAAGCTTATATAAGACGAATGATTGACAACAAGTCTCTGAAGCCCCGCCCGTCCAGGGCACGCAGGCACTTCAATTCCCCCTCCTTGTGTCAGATCGATCGCCGTGGCGTCGACGATGGTGTGAACTATAAGCCGGGGGGATCAATGCTTTAATCCCCGCACCACAGCTGCGCTCAAAGGTCAGCCTATAAGCCCCTCTGTCAGCCAATAAAGCCCCGTCTAAGAGGATGGTAAATAAAAACCTGAAGGCTTCAGATGCCGCCGTGACAAGCCGAGCATCCACCTGTGTCGTTGGGGGCAGGCCAAACGTCAGCAGCTATAGTGGTGGCCAGTGATTTTGCGAGAGAAATAAGCAACCAGGTCTATAAAAACAAGCCATAAAGATGTATACAGTAGGTATAGGGATGTCCCGTTATTTTGCTCCCGATCCGATCATTTGAAAATGACGTGATCTGCCCCGATTTCCAATCACGTGATCGGATCGGAGCAGGCCTAATTATAGGCCACATGAATGCTTTAAAGGACCTATAACATAAAATTCAACTTTTTCAATTTATTTTGTGTTTTTGGGGCTCCCATATGTGTTTTCTATCCCCACAAATAACCAATTTTGAACAATCAGGCTTTCCCATATGGGTGCTTTAATAGAAATTGCTCTCAGGAACAGCTCGTCAGATTTTGTCCTCATCGTGATGTCATCAATGTCACCCTACTTTGTATAATTCCTCCTCTTCTTCAGTCTTCAGTTCCAAATTTGCATTTCCACTTTGTTTACAATGTCCACCATTGTTGATTTTCCAAACTGGCGTGGAATGGAAACAAGCCTGGTTTTATCTAGCATCAGTATTATAATGACTCAAATACTAAATAATCTGCATATCAGCACCCCCACCACCTCAGGACATTGTGGTACTGCAGCTAAAACTGCTTTCAAAGTCCAGAAATAAATGACAAGGACTGGTTATAATCAGAGTGGTGATTGAGGTTCAAACCATTAGAAATAACTTTGAGGGACATAGACAATATGATATTAAATATTAAAAGCAGTTTTAAAATTCATGTTATTTGCGCTTTAAAACAGGACAAACCGAGACAATTCTACCATCCCACAAGCTCACAGTCACAACGCGCCGTGAGCTTGTAGATCAAAAATCTTGAGGGAAAAATGTACAAAATGTGGAATATCTTTGAAACATTTTAACAATGCAATTCTAGTCTGGTACAAATTGTAATTTCAGATTGGGGTCCGTGGACAAAATAATGCAGCCCTTGATATGAAACTGTTTGAGAATCTGGAAGTGAGCCCAGATTAAAAAAACTAAAACTAAATAAAACATAACCATCCAGATTTATCAACTGCTTTTACCTTTCCAAAATCAGAGTACTTCTCCCACCCACTGCTCTTAACCCCTTAAAGGACCACTTCACCACTTTTCAACTTATCTTCATATAATTGGTCCTCACTAATGTTCATGATAAATACCACCATTTATTTCTACTCCGTCTGTGTCTCATAGGAGGGCTGTGGGCAGTTCAGAAACCCGTCAACCAGTGACATGAACATTAGTGAGGACCAATTATATGAAGGCAGGTTGAAAAGTGGTGAAGTGGTCCTTTAAGACCTGGAACGCATCTGTGTCACCTTAGCTTTTAACCACTTTAACCTGTTGAAAAATAGCAGATACCGGTATACAAACTTATAGCTACGAGCTTGTAGATCTGCTATTTTAGAAAAATCACACCCGTGTGAACTGAGTGGTGTAAGGTCTTATATAGCCTGATCAGCTGTGGTCTGACGTAATGTCTGACGTAATTAAATCACACCCGGGTGAACTGGGTGACCGTAGCAACCGTGCTCATTTTTTTAGCACAGACAGACAGACAAACAAAGCCAGTTGTAGGAGTGGTTTACACCACTCAAAAATCATGAAAATGTGTGGCTTATGCGAGGTCTCAACCTACCTGGTGAATGTAGATGAGAGCAGAGGAAACACTATTCTGTTTTGGACCCAGCTTGGCTGCGACCACAGAGAAGCCTGCCTTATAAAGGCGCGTGACATCATCATCATACCCGGAAGTTATGCGGGAACGCCTACTGAGTGGCAAAAAAACTACTTTTCTGGCATTGACAACCCATACATCCAAACAGAAAAGTCCTATCTCATTGCATTAAACAACGTTAAACGACATTAAACTTACTTTGCCAAGTCACTTTGCCACTCGATTTGCCACTCGATTTTCCAATCACTTTATGCATGCGCATACCATTTATTGCCAAGAGGTTTTTGGATACAGGCACTTCTGGTTTACTGCTGAGCCATGCACTCTAGCCCGGAGTCGCTAGGTCCTGTAATTCCATATAAGCACATCAGAATAAAGCATGTGTGCAAATCATATTTAATCTTATTCATGATCTCCATCTCTGTACGGAGGAGGAGGGCAAGTTGAAAGGTCCAACCTCCAGCATTTCCAGTTTATAAACGAGGAACTGCTCAGCAGTGGTGGGAAGTACAGTACACTATACAGTTTACTACAGTAAAATCGAGAAACCATAAGTCAGTGCTATTGAACACCCTTTACCCTTTACTAAGTATTAAAAAGCGCTTCGACAACAACCTCCTAACTCCACTTGAGCTGGATGTTTGTTTTTGTTTTTTTCCTGTATCTCCAAATCGGCGCAATGAATGTAGTTTCTGGTGAAAACAAGGTTTTTATAACGGCCGACAGCAGTCGCTGTGATACTCGCGGTCGGGTTTTTTCTGCACCGAGCGAGAGAACAACAACCGGTCAAGACTCCACACACAGCATTTTGTCATTGTAACATGCAGTTACAGATATTTGGTGTGTGCGCGTGTTACGCGCGATAAAACCTTGGCAATGCTGGCGGCAAGACGGTTAATACAGAGCGATTTACAGTAAGCAAGACCATAACTGTGCGCACCACGTGCAACTGTAAAGAGTAAACAGAAGCGGGGAGGAGGCTTCACATTGGCTGTATCCTCAGATTTTCAGAGCTTCTGTCTCTCCAGACTGTACATGACGGAAGCATTTACAAATTGTGGGAGGCAAGTCAGGCAACAGCGTGACTCGTGAGACCATTTTGGTTCCTAACTATCAATCATTTAGCCGGGGACGCCCTCTTCGGGGACCCCCATGGGGTCTTAAATTTCATTTCAAACAAATGGCAGTGTTCCAGACACAGCGTCCCAGACGGTCTGCAATGGAGCTCACTCATATGAAACCAGTTCCAGCATTTTGTCTGGGTTTCTAAATGGATGAGTTCTTGTTCTCATTATAGATGGAACTGTCTCAGGATAGGAGGATAGCACAATGTACTTTCTGTCTTACAATGAAAAAAACTTGCTGTTTACAGAACTTCTTCCAAACTTTTATCCTCAAATGTAATGAATGTTACATCTGCGTGCGCACATGCCGGCACACACGCAGCCAACGCACACACACACACAGTCGTGCACGCACACCCATCCACCTACACACACACTCAGCTACTGAGTGTGTGTAGGCATCTCAACACAGTAGTGTGCTTGTAGTAGCCTACAACACGCATGTACAGCATCATGTAGCTGCTATAGTTCTACAGAGGTGAAAAACATAAAACTACGTAAAAGAGTGTTCAAAGAATTACTCTTGAGTTGAGGTAATAAACAAGAAGGTCAGATATCACTACTGACACAAATCAACACAACGGTCTGTCGATTACAAACCGTGACAAATCCGAACGGCAGCCACTGCTGTCTTGTTCAAGGTGTGTCCGATGTACATGAAATGATAAATGTGTAGCCGCCCTAAACTTGTTTCTGTCAACAATTACAGAGATTTGAAGACAACAAAAGAGGTGAGCTGAAACCGAGTAAACACTATGGGGAAAAAAAGAGAAAATAATAAACCTGAATGAAGGCAGTATCACTGCATTTCTTAAGGCCGTAAAATCGGACGCATTGGGAAAAAAAAAAACTTGTGCGCCCACTGTATAAATATTATTGTATCGGACACATGATGTCTTACGTTGTCTTTTAGTGCCCTAAACAAACCGTAGACTTGGGTGGCAGACGATTTAAGTCACAAGTGCTAAAAATTGTAATATGCTCAAAGTCCACAGACTTGGCTGCCATATGACGTAACCTTCAAAAGCCCTGCTTAGCGCCCCTCAAAAATCAACCGTCCCAAGGCTAGTTGTTGGGTGGCAGTACAGCAAACTAACCTGCTCACCACAAAGAGAACAGAGACACATGGCAGTCATTGATATGACACCGCTGCTACAACTAATGGATGGAAGTCGGGCTGCAGAAAAGTGTTCCTTTGAGAGCGTGTCAGTGCTGTCTTACCTGATGATGCCAGGTGAGGTGACAACAGGAAGGAACAGAGGTGCAAGAAGATGCAGCGCGGTTTCATCAGTCCACGTTGAACAGGGGAGGGAGAGAGAGAGAGAGAGAGAGAGAGAGAGAGAGAGAGAGAGAGAGAGGGAGAGAGACAGAGAGAGAGAGAACCTGTTAGTATTGAATAACTATAGCAAAAATAGCCAATGATTTTACAACTTGCAGTGGTGGAAAGTAACTAAGCACATTTACTTAAGTACTGTACCTAATTTTGAGGTATTTGTACTTTACTTGAGTATTTCCAGTACTTTTACTTCTACACCACTAGACACCTCTCCATATTCTTACTTATTGTGTGTTTTTATTTAGAAAATGAACGCCCAATGTTATCATACTACAACTACAGCATCATGCAAAAGCATGCAAGCTCCAAATGTGGCATGTAGAATATCTGTACAGTGAAACTATGAGTATACAGTACACTATAGAGCAGGGGTCTGCAACCTTTTTGAAACAAAGTGCCATGTTTTTAGTTTCTAGATAGTCAGTGTGTCACTTTAATTTAACACCACACCACAATTCCAACATGTTTTGATTGTCTACTAGTACGAATATAACCTTTAACCTTTTTAAATATTCTTTCACATTGTTATAATGATCATTAGACTCAGAGCAGAGCCCTCCTATCTCCCTCCCCAGTCAGAGTTCAGAGTTTTAATGAATGTAGAATGATGTAATTTACATACAAATATGTATGTATTCATTTATTTGACTACATTTATTTAATTGTTTATTTACCGGCAATTGGTTTTTTTTATGCCAGTGTGCCAGTGATCACCCTCCTTTGTGCCAAGGTTGGCACCAGGGCCAAAGGTTGCCTACCCCTGCTATAGAGTGCTATATGTCTACATAAAAATGCTATCTAAGTTACATAAGTTTAGCCTAGTTTGCATAGGCCTAAGGTTGTCGAGGCTAGTGCAATTGCTACGGGCTAAGGTGGAGTTTGAAGAGGGTTTTCAGACTGAGAGAACAACAGTTGGTCTAATAAGAGTAAATAAGCAAGCACTAAAGTAGCGGACATGTCCCAGACAGTCTCCGGCTCACTGATATGGAACCAGTCCCAGCAGGACTTGTCTGGTTTCTAAATGGACGAGCTCTGCTCTCATTACAGATGGAACTGTCTCAGTCACTGTTGGAGAAAAAGTAAATAAAAACAATCCTAAACTCCAAATCGGTTACTTTTCAGCAAATTAAAAAAGGGAAACTATGTCCCAATGCATCCGATGTAGTTATTTAATGTAGAAAAGCTCTTGTTGATACTTTGTATTGATTAAATGTTTATAAAACCTGTAGACACACTTTATAACTTTGCACTTTATAACATCTTTTTTTTTAATGCCAGATCGACAAGCCCACACCGCAGCACAATGTGACCTGTTGTGAGCTTATAGGTTATTTTTTGCTATAAAACTTTCAAAAAATTGGTCTTTGACGTCAACATTTGCAAAGCTCCATGTTGTATACTTGGATTGAGAAAGCATGCATGGAAAGGGAGTGCCAAAAAAAAAACGTCTGAGAACCACTGCGATAGTGTTATACTGTAGGTCATAGGGTAGGACATTACATATAATATTGCTAAGAATGCTACTGTATGTGGAAAAGCCCGACAGCGTCTCTCACTCACGGAGGCTGAAGGACATTCTTGGCTCAACCAGTCAATGAAATAAATGTTCAAAATGTTCTCTGGTGAGACATCAATATGAGATTGATTGAATAGTCTGGTGTTCGGACCAAGGACACATTCCAACATCTCAGAATATAAACACGTGTCAAGGATTCCACGTACGCGCTTTGCCAGAAAATCTATACCATGACATCGGCTATAAGACCTTCTTGTGTAGCCGTACTGTATACAGTCATGTATGCCGTTGCCGTCAGATGGAAACCTCCACATTTCAACTTGTTGTCTTCTTATTCGCAAACCTATGCTTGTACTCAGAACTGCAAACTCGATCACTCCCAAACTTCTGCTCACCTCTTTAGACTCCATCTTAGCCTGTAGCACTTGCACTATAGCCTCGACAACCTTAGGCGTATGCAAAGGCTAGTATTTGATTCACTGTACAGGTATTCTACTGTTAGCTTGCTTATGATCCTTATTTCCAATTTCCAATACTTTTACTTCTACTCCACTACATCTCAGAGGCAAATAACCCATTCAGGCCTGACGTCGAAATTAAAAAGAAAAGTTTTCTAAATCATGAGAATTTTCTGAAAGATTTTAGGCACATTTTAACGATTTAAAAAAAATAGCAGACCTACAAGTTCAAGCAATTTTTCAATAGCTAAATTATAACATAATGTTTAAAACACCAAAAGGGGTTCCCGCCCAAAATGGGATAATGTACTTTTTTTTATTCCACTACAATTATTTGAAAACCTTAGTTACCAATTACTTTAGATTTAGATTTTACTATTTTTTTTTACAAAACAAATTAACCTAGCCGTAAATGCAGTTTTGGGTCTGAGAGGCTAAATATCATCAAATGGTGGTCCGTGTCTCAAATGCCAATATGAAAAGGGTTGAAAACCACTGCTGCAGAGGACTACGTAGTCTACATTGCTGATGTGGTCCATCATCCATGTGACACCCAGAGCCACTCTTAATATCCTTGCGTAGAGGTTATTAAGTTTTGGACATACAAGGTTTCCCCCCCGATAGAGATGAGACAACAAACAGGGATGTTAGTAAGCCCCACTTAGACGGACCTTATCTGACCTGTCGGTGTAGTATCGCTGTAGCCACAAGCTGCAGAGCTCATCACCCCTTGTCTGTACCATCTAACTTTGTCTACCCAGCTGTGTTAAATGCACGCACGCACGCACGCACGCACGCACGCACGCACGCACGCACGCACGCAGCAGCGATGCTCAATCCTAAAGCAATCTTGAGTCGTCTCTCCAGTGACTGGTTGTTGAAAACAAACTTAACAAAGCAGACCGGTCTTAAAGCAGAGATACGATCACCGTACACGCTGGAAGCAGCTAGGGAAGACAAATCGCCTCAGAGCTGTGTGTGGTTTGTCAGCAAATACCGACTGAAAGGATCGAAAGTCAGCTAAGGCTGCTGAGAGAGAGAGAGAGAGAGAGAGAGAGAGAGAGAGAGAGAGAGAGAGAGAGAGAGAGAGAGGAGAGAGGAGAGAGAGAGAGAGAGAGAGAGAGACCAATATATACCAATTTGGGGGCTCCTTGGTACAAGAACTACTGATTTAGAAGGCATTTGTAGAATCGGCCTCATGTCTTGATGAGTTAATGGTTCATCGGACCCAAACTATAGTGAAAGTATCAGATCTACAAGCTCACAGTGTGTTGCTTTGTGCCGTGTTGAGAGCTTGAAGGTCTGCTATTGTCTCAAACTTAGTTTTAGATTTATTAATCATGGACATAATAATGTTTTTTCTTTTTATTTGTGGAATAACCGCCTTTTGAAGAATGTTGTAATTGTTTTTAGTTGATAAAAAAGTTGTGACTTTTTTGTTTAATCTTTTCAAAATCTTTTGAAATATAGATTTTTCTTCTTTTTTCATATGATAACGGAAAACAAAAAAAGCCATATTTACTCGCAACCCTTAAAATATTGTTCTGTGACCCAAACATGGGCCCCGAGCAAAAAACAAAAAAACGTATTTGAACGTTCACCAACCCTGCTGCTAATCACCCATACAGCCCCAGTCTGCAGCTATAGTTGAGATGTGTAAGTGCATTATGGAATTAGACAGAGCGGTGAGATGTTTTTGACCTCGTCATCGAGCGCCGCCAAAACAATAATTTCTACCTCGCCTTTGTTCGCCTGTCAGCTATAGTGCCACAGCAGCCACACGCCTGCCATGACTCACACGCCAACGCCACTTTACAAATATATATGCTTACACGTGATATCCACTGACAGGGCCGTCAGCAGCAAACAATGAGACACGTCACTGAAGCTTACCCAAGCTTCCCTAAAGACTAAAAGCAGGATTAGTCACCCTCCGTATAAGGGCAGACCATGGAAACTGCTCAGATCCGAGCCTTTGCATTGGTTACATAAATAAACAGAAAGTCCGAAAATCCCCAAAAACATGGGTATACAGCGGTAAAGTGCCCGCCCACCACCGCGGAGGCTGGAGATTCGAATCCAGCTTGGTGCATCCGGCTTTGTCGAGCGTCTAACACATTATTGTCCCGTTTTTGGACGAGCGGGGAGGGTGCAGGTGGGGGGTGGTGGCAGGAGTATAGGCTCTACGTCTTCCCGGGCCGGTGTGGGGTTCCTCACTGGCAGGTGAGTTAGTAGGGTACAACAGTACGTCCTCCCGGTGGGGGCTCCTCCTCACTGCATGGCAGGTGAGTTAGTAGGGTACAACAGTACGTCCTCCCGGTGGGGGCTCCTCCTCACTGCATGGCAGGTGAGTTAGTAGGGTACAACAATACGTCCTCCCGGTGGGGGCTCCTCACTGGCAGGTGAGTCAGTAGGGTACAACAGTACGTCCTCCCGGTGGGGGTTCCTCACTGGCAGGTGAGTCAGTAGGGTACAACAGTATGTCCTCCCGGTGGGGGTTCCTCACTGGCAGGTGAGTTAGTAGGGTACAACAGTACGTCCTCCCGGTGGGGGTTCCTCACTGGCAGGTGAGTTAGTAGGATACAACAGTACGTCCTCCCGGTGGGGGTTCCTCACTGGCAGGTGAGTTAGGATACAACAGTACGTCCTCCCGGTGGGGGTTCCTCACTGGCAGGTGAGTCAGTAGGGTACAACAGTACGTCCTCCCGGTGGGGGTTCCTCACTGGCAGGTGAGTCAGTAGGGTACAACAGTACATCCTCCCGGTGGGGGTTCCTCACTGGCAGGTGAGTCAGTAGGGTACAACAATACGTCCTCCCGGTGGGGGCTCCTCACTGGCAGGTGAGTCAGTAGGGTACAACAGTACGTCCTCCCGGTGAGGGTTCCTCACTGGCAGGTGAGTCAGTAGGGTACAACAGTACGTCCTCCCGGTGGGGGCTCCTCACTGGCAGGTGAGTCAGTAGGGTACAACAGTACGTCCTCCCGGTGAGGGTTCCTCACTGGCAGGTGAGTCAGTAGGGTACAACAGTACGTCCTCCTGGTGGGGGTTCCTCACTGGCAGGTGAGTCAGTAGGGTACAACAATACGTCCTCCCGGTGGGGGCTCCTCACTGGCAGGTGAGTCAGTAGGGTACAACAGTACGTCCTCCCGGTGAGGGTTCCTCACTGGCAGGTGAGTCAGTAGGGTACAACAGTACGTCCTCCCGGTGGGGGCTCCTCACTGGCAGGTGAGTCAGTAGGGTACAACAGTACGTCCTCCCGGTGAGGGTTCCTCACTGGCAGGTGAGTCAGTAGGGTACAACAGTACGTCCTCCTGGTGGGGGCTCCTCCTCACTGCATGACAGGTGAGTCAGTAGGATGCAACAGTACGTCCTCCCGGTGGGGGTTCCTCACTGGCAGGTGAGTCAGTAGGGTACAACAGTACGTCCTCCTGGTGGGGGCTCCTCCTCACTGCAACAGCAGTGACAACACACACAAAACATTTGTGTGTGGAGGAATGAATTGGCAAAACGACTAAATTGGGTAGAAGAGGGGGTAAAAAGCATTCAAAAAGAATATCACAATAATATGAGGTTTGTTTGTGTTGATGAATTGTTAACTATAGCCTACAGTAATTTAATTATCACTTCTTAAAGATCACACCTGTGTGAACTGAGCGGTGCAACTATTGTTATAGTTACTTTACTGTACTGTGCTCTGCACTGTATTGCAGTGTACTGTGCTCGGTACTGTACTTATTATTTTGGGAAAAAATCTTTGAGAAGTTACTGTGTGGGGGTCCCCAGAACATCCAGACCCCCAGGAACGCGCCCAGAGGGGGGCGGCCCGGTTCCGGTGATCCTTCCCACATACAAAACGGTTGAGAAATGACAAAGTTACTGTGTTGCAGATTTCCGCGCTCGGACAGACACAGGGACACGTACAGGGACACACATAGCTCCGTAATAGAGCGGAGGCACCGCTCAAAAAACCTATAGGCCTACACTTTGTTGACTGGGGCTCCCCAGGGGTCTGTACTTGGTCCACTCATTTTTTGCGTCGCGTTGTGAGCTTGTACACGGCCATTTTCATCGAACGTTTGCCTATTGCCCAGAATAGGGACACTATGGCTTCCGCTTCACGTGGCTTATAGAATAATGCCTGACCAAAACTGTATCCAAATTACAGCTGTGTCCAATCTGACTAGCATATACTGGATCAAACAAGAAAAGCATATTAGAGACAACGCGTGGAGATTATAGTCTGATGCTGCACAATGCCTCAAAATTCATGAATAACATGCAAGGATTTCAAGCCAATCTGGTTTTTACAGCGCCACGGCTGAGTGCATTGTGACTAGATGTGATGTATTTCTGCTGAGCTTTAAGGCCTGACATTTCAATATACCGTGGTGCAACCCTTTAACCCATTTAGACCTGACGCCGCATCTGTGTCACATTATAGCGTTTTAACCACTTTCGGCACAATTTTAAACTTCAGCTGTTGAAAAATAGCAGATCTACAAGCTCATAGCGCGCCACCGAGTGGCGCGCTACGAGCTTGTAGGTCTGCTATTTTTTTTAAATCGTGAACATGTGGTGCAAATCTTTGAATATATTTTCTTTCAGAGCGTTTTAAACTCAAATAGTTGCTTCTGGGGAGGTCCCTGGAACCACATATTTTGAGATGGGGGTCCGTGGCTCAATAGAGATAATTCTGGGGGTCCTTGACATGAAAAAGGTTGAGCACCACTGACATAGAAACATTGGTTTTTGAGAAAAATGTTAGGATTTAGAAGCCTTTTTAAAAATGTCAATGTCAGGTCTAAATGGGTTAAAAGTTACCCTTCATGCATTTAGCCGCCTGCATCCCTCCTGTATTAGATCCAGCACTCCGCATGCAGTCAATCCTTTCTTCCAGCTAATACAGTAAATCTAAATTTGTATGCAGTAACACCAAGCCCTGCTGACTCAGCCTACAAGTTACCAGACCGTTGCCTCCAAACTTTTTGATGGTCGAACGGAACAGAACAGGATACAGCACAGCACAGCACAGCACAGCACAGCACAGCGGCGGTGGCTCAGGGGTAGAGTGGCTGCATGGTAACCGTAAGGTTGCCAGTTCGAACCCGGGCTCCCCCAGAGTTAGTGTCGAAGTGTCCTTGAGCAAGACACTGAACCCCTAATTGTTCCTGATGTGCTGGTTGGTGCCTTGCATTGGTTTCCGCTGCCATCAGTATATGAATGTGTGAATGTGTGTGAATGGGTGAATGTAATGCACAATCTATGTAAAGCGCCTTGGATAAAGGCGCTATATAAATGCACCATTTACCATTTAGCACAGCACAGCACAGCACAGCACAGGGGTGAGACAAGGAAGCTCAATCTGTAGAGCACATTTCATACAATAAAACTAAAACATGCAACGTTGCTTTGCATAAGCATGGTCTAATTTCAGTCTGGAGTCCAGCACTTCTTTCCATTGTCTGATTTGTGGCTTTCTCTCCAGTGGTTTTAAATCTTTTTGATTTAAACTTGGAGCCCCCACAAGGAACCCCTTACAGTACGTTTTAACAGCGGGCGAGCATTGGCCGACACATCGCCTAATCGCCTGACGTTGCTCCGCCCACTTTTCGACCATCGCCTGTTGGCCTGCTATCGCCGGTAGTCGTCGGGTCCCATAGACAAATAATGCACTTGCGGAAAATTTGTCTGGCTGTCGCCCGCTGTTAACACGTACTGTTATGATCCCACTTTGAGAACCATTGTTCTAAAAGGATTGATATATTGCGGAATGCACTCTCTCAACACCTTGCAGTGTTAGGGCTTCTTAAATCTCTGCATAAGACATTAAAGGGCATCCAAAGGGCATTCAATGAAAAAACAAACCGAACAAGCCCCCGTTCAACAGCCACGGTGACACAAGCCACAATGCCCCCGCCCACTGCGGACAGGCGTTGGGCTGTATCAGAGTAATCTAGTAAGAGAGTGGCGACACTAGCGTTGACTCCCATTGTAACAATGGAATGCGGAAGTGCTCATTCTATCTCAATGGGATGGTTCCAATGTTTGGAACTATAGCCCATAGGCACCCGCTTTGCGGCGAGATAAAAGCGTGTCGCCACTCTCTTACTATTCCACTCAGGGCTGTACAGTATGCCACAATGCCCCCGCCCACCGTGGGCAGGGATTGGGCTGTACGCCACAATGCCCCCGCCCACCGCGGGCAGGGATCGGGCTGTACGCCACAATGCCCCCGCCCACAGCGGGCAGGGATCGGGCTGTACGCCACAATGCCCCCGCCCACCGCGGGCAGGGATTGGGCTGTACGCCACAATGCCCCCCGCCCACCGCGGGCAGGGATTGGGTACTGCTGGGCTCTTCTCTCATCTCATCCAGTGGGAGAGACCGCCGCCCAGAGCAGCCTGGGATGTTGGTTCCCCTGGTCCGTGAACAACATGTAGAAAATACATTAACCCATTTTGACCTGAGATCAGATTCTAAAAATGTCTTCTACATCCTGACAGTTTTCTGAAAAAGCTATGTTTCTATGTCAGTGGTTCTTCGATTTTTCAAAAATAGCAGACCTACAAGCTCGTAGCGCGCCACTCGGTGGCGCGCTATGAGCTTGTAGATCTGCTATTTTTCAATAGCTAAAGCATAACATAATGCTAACACCAAAAGGGGTTCCCGCCCAAAATACATTAAATCATACCCTCACCGGGGTGACTCAATAGAAATCCCATCATCGCTGCATGCCTTCCACTATATACATGTATGTCTCAGTGGACCCTGTACCTTTTCCTATCGGGCGGTGAGAGAGGCAGCCCCGATTCCCTGGACAGAGGACCTATTCTAAACACACACAATGACATTTCCTTGACATGGACTTGGCATTTAGTCTGATGGATTTATTGACCTTTCTTCTTTTTCTGCCTCTCCCGTCCATTTGGGAAACCCAGAGACAATGAATCCATGGATCTGACCATCTGCTGCAGTGTGTGCGTGGTGTGCCATCCATTTGATTTGGTTTCCACGCACGCACGCACGCACGCACGCACGCACGCACGCAAGGAACGAACGAGTTTTATATATTTTGTTGTGACTCTTTTTGATACAGAGACAGTCATGGCGGCAAGACTAACTGTTCAGGAGAGGAGAAAAACGTCTTTAATTGAAAATGAGTTAATAGCACAGGCAGACTCTTCACATATACTAGAGCATGTCTGAAATAAATGTCAGAGCTAGCTGAAATCGACATGTAAATATGAAATGCTTAAACATGTAGCTAGGACCACAGAAGTGAACCTTTCAGGCCTGTTTTCTCAACTCGCGTTCAGACTTGAATTTAAATATTCGCCTCGGTTCGTCACGTTTCTGCTGTGCCAGGTCACACCGCGCACGTTCACGGCGCTCGCACAACTACCGTCTTTACATTGACTTTGGATGTAATCGCGCCACTCTAACCATCCAAGTCTGAACGTATTTGTCAAATT
Organism: Electrona antarctica; assembly: GCF_951216825.1. Lineage (NCBI taxonomy): Eukaryota > Metazoa > Chordata > Actinopteri > Myctophiformes > Myctophidae > Electrona > Electrona antarctica. Next base: position 15,599,940 of record NC_136802.1, read on the forward strand.
CCACTATACTTGGCCCTCACAAGAACAATAGCTTGTGTGTGTGCGCACGCATGCACACACACACACACACACACACACACACAATGTATTAATTTCCACATGAAGAAGAGGTTACATTCACAAAGTCATGACATATGTCTTCATGATACAGTAAGCATGTCACTGTCACTCAATACTCCATGCATGACGCACGCACGCATGCACACACGCACGCACGCACGCACGCACGCACGCACATGCCACACAGCCTATACAGTAGTACAGTGCATTTGTTTGTTTTCCTCGCTCGCTAAAGATAACAGATCCCAGAACACCGATCAGATAGCAGCCACAGATCTAAGGACTCGTGTTGAGATAAAAACCCAAAGACCGGAGATCAGATAACAGATAATAACCAGATCCACAAGAGATCAGGTAGAGATCATCAGATAACGGCAACAGGTCCCAAACCTGGACAAAGTACGCACATTCTTTGAAAGTAAAAGTATCAATACTCATACCACAATGCAGAAATACCCAGTTACAAGAACAAGCATGCCAAATGTACTTGAGTATAAGTAAAAATGTAAACACTCAAGTACTCATGTAGAATGTCCCATTTTTTAAAAAATGGGACACATATCGCTTCATGGCCTGAAGTAGCCAAAGTATACAGAAATGATTGGTTAATGCATGTTTTGTACTAATAATAATACAGATCTAAAAATTAACTAAAGGTTTAAAATAATTGTAGTGTAGTAAAAAGTTCAATATTTGCCTCTGAGGTGTAGCGGAGTAGAAGTATTGAAATTTGAATGTACTCCAGTAAAGTACTCCACAATTGTAAACAGTGGATGAGCGCTTCCCTCTATTATTATTATTAGTATTACCCTTATTATTATTATTACCCTTGTCAATGTCTGAGAAACCAGAACAAAATAATCATACTCTTACACATACTCTTACACATAAGAGAGAAATGTGAGAAAAGTATATGCATCTGTGATGATGAGTGTGAGGTGGCATCTCCCTCCAAGCTGTTACACCTCACAAAAGACACTGCAGGTGTGACTTTCCCACCTTCTTCTATCTATGCGTCATATCGCCACCCTGCCGAGGCTTCTAGCTGGCACCAAGACACCACGGTTACGGCTGTCGGAAAAACATCTGCTATGAGTTTGTTTTGAAGCCTTATGTCCCATAGGGGACGAAGAGGAGTAAGTAAGTAAGTAAATGAGTTTGTTTGCCTTCCTTGAACCGACAGAAATGCTGCACATTATGCACAATCTCATAACATTCTATGATTCTAAGGGGGCGATCACACGGGCAGACACAAAGACACAAAGACACGTTGTGAGTTGCTTTGGAGCAGCTTCATGCATCATTGCGTCTTTGCAACGTCATGTCGCTGTCTTCCATTGACAATGAATGGTAGAATGCATCCATCTTTTACATCTTCCTGTGCGAACGCACCATCAGGTTAGTGGACAACTCTGCGAATTCTGTCAGAAGCTAGATAGACTGAAATGTTTTATTGGCAGGGAATAGGGATGGGTATCGTTAGCATTTTTGTGAGTCCGGTACCGATGCCGGTTCCTAACGGTTCCCTATCTCGGTTACAAAATGCTATAAAATAACTTACCTGTAAATAAGAGGTCAAATGTTTATTTAACAAAAACCTTTACTTTATTCCTTTAAGCCTGAGTCAATTTAAGACATGTAATGAATAGAGTAAGACCCTCTCCTTTATTCAACAGTTGAGCCATTTGTGGATAATATAGTGAACTATGTTTTCCTTTTTTTAATATATCTACTCTTATTTACCCAGGGCAATATCTTAGTTATCTTACTACTACTGACAATAAACCAAAAAAAGCCTGTCTGAGAGGAACAGACAGACAGACAGACAGACAGACAGACAGACAGACAGACAGACAGACAGACAGACAGACAGACAGACAGACAGACAGACAGACAGACAGACAGACAGACATGGCCAGTCATTGGAGTGGTTAGGCAACGCTCAAAAACAACAGCAGACCGCAAGCACGACCCACCGGAGAACAAAATAGCCACTGCCCTGTTCCAACGCATCGCCATCGCAATGCATTGTGAGTTTGTAGATCAGTATTTTGGAACCTTTCGCAGCATGCACGAAAGAAAATAAGTCACACACTGCTCACGTGTGTAAACCAACAACGTGATAACAAAGTTGATCCCGTGGATTAACATAATACAAAACAAAATAAAATCTGCACGACTGAAATGTTCAACAGAATATGGGCTGTATTCGCTGCATGGGCAACATATGCTTCCATTGAAGACATATGCCGGCTTATGGAATCCAAATGACTGAGAACTTGAATTCATGCGATTCCGATTGTGATTCTGAGCTTGCTCCAAATATACCAGAGCGACGAGACGGAATAAAACCAACCAGATGATGAATCAGAATCACTAAACCAATGCTAACCAAGGCTACTGTTAGTTTCACTGTCTGTGGCAGCGAGTTTTAATCCATTGAGACCTGGAACGCATCCATGTCACGTTAGCGTTTAACCACATTAACCATTAACCCATTTTGGGGCGGGAACCCGTTTTGGTGTTTTAAACATTGTTATAATTTAGCTATTGAAAAATAGCAGATCTACAAGCTCATAGCGCGCCACCGAGTGGCGCGCTATGAACTTGTAGGTCTGCTATTTTTGAAAAATCGTTAAAATTTGCCTCAAATCTTTCCGAAAATTGTCATGATTTAGAAAACTTTTTTTTTTAAATTTCGACGTCAGGCCTGAATGGGTTAAGTAGTCAATCAATGTGCTCCCCCCCCCCCCCCCCCCCCCCCCCAAATTAATACTCTAGCGTCCAATTTCCCTTTAATGCCAAGTCCGACCTTGACCTTATCTAAATTAACTGGACACTTTTTCCACCCCTTTTTTTAATAATGGCTTTAATGTCCATGATTTTAGTGAGGAGCTGTCACTCTTTATAAGAGGCCCTCAAGGGCGCAAAGACGTTTGTCTCGCTAGTTTTTTATCGATCCTCGCTCTGCTTTTTAATTGTGTCCGGCTTCATATTTTAGCAGATTGGTTGGACAGCACCCTCGCCATCGATCCTGGCCTGATCTGTTTGACTGATGGACTTCTTAACGCGCTAAGACCGCGACAGCATCTGTGTCATTTATATGTGAGCTATTTTCAATCATTCCAATCACTTTAACCATTCTTTTGTACTTTGGCTATTCAGAAAGATGCAGATCTAAAAGCACACAGCGCGTCACTTTGTGCTGCACTATGAGCTGGAAGATCAGCTACATTTTTTGCTAATTGTTGGATATATAAGCTACCTACTTTTTGGAGGAATTTGGGGGTCCCCTGGAACAAAATATGTTGAGATGGGTGTCCGTGGCCAAATACATATACCGTAATTTCCGGACTATAAGCCGCTACTTTTTTCCCATGCTTTGAACCCTGCGGCCTATACAACGGTGCGGCTAATCTATGGATTTTTACAGCTAACGGCCACTAGGGGGACCTTCTAAATCTATCTCTATGGCCGGTTATGGCCTCTATGCGGCTTATAGTCCAGTGCGGCTTGTATATGTACACATCTGTTTTTTTCCCTAAATGTAGCTGGTGTGGCTTATATTCAGGTGCGGCTTATAGTCCGGAAATTACGGTAATTTTGGTGGTCCTTGACATGAAAAGGTTTGAGAACCACCGATATAGCAACATACACTTTTCAGAAGATTTTTTTTTCCTTTTTTTTTTATCGGCCTCAGGTCTTAATGGGTTAAGTGTTAGTGGAATGCCCTTTTTTCCCTCCTACAGTAGCTGATGGACCCAGCGGTGCTCTTTCGTATTGTCCTGTAGTGTAGTGTATACAGTAGCCAATATGTGAGACGTCACATCATCGAGTTCACCGACGACATTATGTCACCACGTCTCTCCTGAACAGCCATGACCTTGACCACGACTCTACAAACTAGCAAGTCAAGTTTTTAAAATAATTATAGTGGCGTACAAAAGTACAATGTTTTGCCTTTGACATGTAGTGGAGTAGAAGTATAAGTACTGAAAATTGATAGTATACTCCAGTAGTAAAAAGTAAAAAAGAATACCTCAAAATTGTACTTAACCCATTTTGGGCAGGAACCCCTTTTGGTGTTGCTATGCTTTAGCTATTGAAAAATAGCAGATCTACAAGCTCATAGCGCGCCACCAGAAAACTGGTCAAAATGGGTTAAAGTAAGTACAGTACTTATGCCAGTAAATATGTACGTATGCATGTTACTTTCCACCGGTGACAGAATGGCATGGAGCCGGGCAAAGAGTCCATGGAGCGGGGCAAAGAGTCCATGGAGCGGGGCAAAGAGTCCATGGAGCGGGGGCAAAGAGTCCTTCCTAGGACGCCAACGTGCCCAGCACTAATGAGACGTAATGGACTTCAGGTAGTTACAGTCAACCTACTTATACGGTCATCACTCCTGTAGTGATTAATGACCAGGGCCTCTGAGGTTGTTGCAGCAATACAAATACCTGGACACTGTAATCGACACCAAGCTGACCTTCAAGCCTCATGTGGGGATAAAAAAAAAAGCCCATCAGTGCCTTTGCTTTTTTTCACCCCCCTTTTTTTTGTACTGCAGGCTGCAGAGTTTTAACCCATTCAGGCCTGACGTCGAAATTAAAAAAAAAAAAGTTTTCTAAATCATGACAATTTTCGGAAAGATTTGAGGCACATTTTAACGATTTTTCAAAAATAGCAGACCTACAAGTTCATAGCGCGCCACTCGGTGGCGCGCTATGAGCTTGTAGATCTGCTATTTTTCAATAGCTAAATTATAACAATGTTTAAAACACCAAAACGGGTTCCCGCCCCAAAATGGGTTAATGGTTAATGTGTTAAACGCTAACGTGACATGGATGCGTTCCAGGTCTCAATGGATTAATGTTGACAAGACCTTCATGGAAATGTGTTGTTCTCGTTATACTGAATTAAATCCACACGTTTGCCTCTGTCAGCCGGCACAGGTCACTCCACTCGCCCTCGCAAAGAGGAACAAACAGCAGGCCATCTTCAAAGTGAGTTGCAAAAACTGCCAGGCACAACCTTCAACAACTTTCCTCATGTGTACAACTGAGGCGGGTCAGGTACGTACATTGAAGAAACGCACAACCTTCAACAACTTTCCTCATGTGTACACGGGCGGGTCTTGACAGTCAACTTAAGTAAAGTAACGACTATCCGACGGGAGTTTTCATGTAATGCACGGTAAGACTACGGTGATCATGGTCACTGTTCAGAATTTTTCAAGGTTGAGAGGGGCGTAAAACAGGGAGATTCATTATCCCCTGTTCTCTACGCAATTAGCATAGAATGTTTGGCTGAAGCTATACGTCGAAATACTCAGATCCAAGGCATTCCAGACGATGGTGGGTTCGTCCACAAGGTGGCGCTATTCGCTGACGATGTTTTGCTCTTCATAAGAAATCCACTGCTCTCTATTCCCCCACTCATGCAGTGCCTGCAAAGTTATGGATCCGTTTCAGGTTATAAAATTAACGAAAGCAAATCGGAGGCAATGATGATTTCTGGGTCCTGGCCTACACAACTAAACAAAGATGTATCATATCGTTGGTCTAAACAGGGGTTTAGGTACTTATTATTTGGTGTGATTATAATCACACCAAATCCCACACAATTATTTGATGCAAACTATACAAAATTAATTAGAGCCATTAAAAATGATCTGGGGAGATGGGATGTTCTTCCCCTTTCTTTATTGGGTAGAGTTGAAACGGTGAAAATGAATGTATTGCCTAGACTTCTGTTCTTGTTTCAGTCCTTGCCTGTCAGAGTACCCATCTCCACCTTTAAGGCACTTGATCGAATGATTTCTAAATTTATTTGGCAAAATAAAAAGCACAGGATAAGGCTCAAAACACTTCTTTTGCCAAAAATTAGGGGAGGCCTAGGCCTTCCCAATTTAAAGCATTACTATTGGGCGGCTCAGCTGACTGCAATTGTCGCATGGATAGGTAATGATGAAGAGACAGGTTGGAACCGAATAGAACAGAGCACAATTAAAGGGGTGTCTCTGTCAACATTACCCTTCCTTGATAAAAAAAACTATTAAAGGTGTGGGAAGCAGTTAGGAAAACACTGTGGGGACCAGGGTCAGTTTCAAGGGCAATGCCAATAGTGGGTAACATTGATTTCTCTCCATCCATAAGTGATACTGGATTCAGTCGTTGGGCTGATAAGGGTCTTAAAACCATAAATCAGTTATTTGAGGGAACAACTTTTAAATCCTTTGCTCAACTCCAGACGAAATTTAAACTCCCTTCAAGTGATTTGTTTAGATATTTCCAAATAAGGCATTATATCATGGATCATAGAGAGAGAGAGCTGGTTAGGAAAAACGAAATTGAGGTGTATTTCATTGGTATTGCAGAAAAAAAATTCCCAACTAAAAAACATGTTTCTAATTTATATAAAGCGCTGGATGATGTTTCTCAAAATACATGGTACATTAAGGATAAATGGGAATTAAATATAATAATTGAAGACAAAACCTGGGAGGACATGTGTGAAGGTTGTCACAAGGGAATAAATAGTCAGTTGTGGAAGGAATTTGATTGGAAACTCAAAACTAGATATTTCAATACTCCTCTGGTCATTTCTTCATACGTGAAAACACCATCCATAGAATTATGTTGGAGAAATTGTGGGGGAGTTGGAGACCATACACAAATTTTTTGGGATTGTCCAATAATTTCAGGGTTCTGGAAAAATGTTAAAAAGGAAATTGAAAAATGTTTGGGGTTGAATATTCCTTCTGGACCCGAGTTATTTCTGCTGGGAATTATACCGGAGGAGGTGCGTGGATGGAGTTACATATTAAGGATACTTTTACTGATTGCTAAGAAAATGATAACAGTAAATTGGAGGGAGGTAAAACCACCTACTATAACCCAATGGAAACAGAGACTGAAGCAGGTTTATATAATGGAGGAAATGACGGCAAGGTTACAATTAAAAATGGAAAGTTTCATACTTAAATGGACTTCTGTAATATTGTACTTGGGTGTTTCGGTGTATGTGTAGAGGTCTAAGAGTGCTGAGTAGGGGTTGTTGAGTCTATAAAAATGCTTTGAATATTGGATATCTGCTGTATATTATATTGTATTATGAGTCATGTCTCCTGCTGTTCCCTGCCTTGTCCTGTACTGTCTGAAGAATGCTGTATTTTTGAAGTTTGTCAAGCTGTTTTTCTGTTTTTCTTTGATTTCTTTTATTGTCTCTGTTTTTGTTATGTATTTTTGTTTTCTTGTATTCACATTTATGTTTGATTTCTGTTTCATTGTTCGTGTTTCATCTTTTGAAATAAAAACAAAGTTAAAAAAAAAAAAGACTACGGTGATCATCATCAGTTCAGGCTCAGTCGTGTAACTTTTCCAACGATAAACTGTATATTATGTTCAACAACACAGCCACATGCAAAATAACATTGACAGCTATGAGGTGACGAAAGCTTGCCCAGCATAGCAATGGTTGAGAACTATTTGGATGGGCATTGGACAATCGCTTTTGGGGTGGAGTTTAGCGCAGGGCCAATTATTGTGAGATAAAATTAACAGACCTTAACAAATGTAAGTTGCTTCCATCTGGACGCAGATACAGCCTGGAAGAGCTCATAACATTTCGTCCCCTGCTGCCTTTGGCTTTTTAAATAATTCAGCGTGTTTTTATTGTGCTTTTATGGTATTTATAATGCTTATATCTATTATTGTCTGTCTGATTATTTTGTGGTTACTGCTGGCTGTATGCTGCAAATTGCCCATTGGGGGATAATAAAGGTAACCTTGAACCGTGAATCGTGAATTGAGGCAGGCCTATGAAAATAAAAGTGACTTGTGAACAATTGGCTTTAGGCCTCAGGGCAGTTTCTCTGTTTAACTGCATCACTTTGTCTTCCAGGTGCTCACGTCTCTGCTTGTTCAGAGTAGAGTGGTGGAAAGTAACCAAGTATGTAGCCTACATTTACTCAAGTCCTGTCTGTAAGTAACATTACTACAATAACCATTTTGACCTGAGATCAGATTCTAAAAATGTCTTCTACATCCTGACAGTTTTCTGAAAAAGCTATGTTTCGTTCTTCGATTTTTCAAAAATAGCAGACCTACAAGCTCGTATGAGCTTGTAGGTCTGCTATTTTTCAATAGCTAAAGCATAACATAATGCTAACACCAAAAGGGGTTCCCGCCCAAAAAGGGTTAAATACTTTTACTTTACTTGAGCATTGTTTAGATGGAACAATCTACAATCTCAGAGGGAAACATTTACCTTTGTACTCCACTAAATGTATTCGACATATTATGCACAAACACATTGACATATTAACAGAAAAGATAATGTGTAAACAAAAACCAAACAAAGAAAAAACAACAACACTGATGATTGGGCTGTCAAACAAGCGAAGCCTATCTAAAGCCGTATTCGCACGGGATTAAAAACACGTCAGACGTCCTTTGTGATTATTCCACATTACCTGAGGTCCTCCTGGGGTAATACTAGTCCTGTGCCAATAGGGCTTATCATATACAATATGTCTCTGCTAAGGGGTCACAACACATTGAAGACCCCTGCTCTAAATGTATAATCCTATTCCTAACCCGTCCTTCCTAATTATAACCCTAACTAATATATTTTAACCATTGAAACTAAAAGTGTATCTTGAGGACCAGCCAGGAAAACAATATCCTCACATTGTCAATTATACTTGTGGGGACATTTGGCCGTCACAAGTAGGCTATAGTAATACACACGCACGCACGCACGCACGCACGCACGCAGACACACACGCAGACACACACACACACACACGCATGACTGCGTGTGCCGTGCGTGCACCGCACTGAGAACATAATGTGACACTGCAAATGAATGGTTTTCTCTGTAAACTAGGCCATGATAACAAAGAATGCCAGTCAGGCTTTTGTTTATTTAATTTCCACAATAATCATTCGCTGAACATGACATTGGTATTTGTCAGGCTTCGGGTGCAGCATTGGATTTAGGCCGTGTGATTTGGGAGCCAGCCGGGCTACGGTGGGACATGGCAGAGTGGCCATTAGTCAAACTCTGCAGTGTTCTCATTTAGAAAACCGTGCAGGGATTCGAAAATTCGATGTTCAATGCGTGCCGCGTGCGCACAATATAGCTGAAAATGTCACGTGCGTGCTAAAAAATGATGTTTATAAAACAACAGTCATCATAGTTTTAGTCAACAAAATCAACAAGGATTCAAGGCATTTTTCCCAGTGCTTTTCTGGGTTTTCCCTTACATTTCCTAAGGTGTTTGTGAAACCTGTTTTTCCGCTAGACACATACAGTACGAACAAGCAAAAATAACACCAACATTCTGTATTTTGTGTGAGGACTCCACCGCTTGCCTACTGATTTAGTGTGTGTGTGTGTGTGTGTGTGTGTGTGTGTGTGTGTGTGTGTGTGTGTGTGTGTGTGTGTGTGTGTGTGTGTGTGTGTGCGTGCGTGTAAGGTTTCTGCTGTCTACGCCTCCACATTTCTTGTTGCTTCCCTGTTTGTGCTCGATCTCCCGGGGATCCTCCCCCACCGAGTCCACTCGAGTCACTATAATGCAATGTAAAAAATGTATTATACCCATATTATGAGGAGCCCATTCACATTAACATTATTGCAAGCTCTCGTAGAATGTATAAGAGAGCCTCAACATATCCAGGTTAACTGGCTAAATTAATCTGGCAAGATTAACCAGCTTTCATGAAGCCGGTTAATCGCTGATCCAGGATATATTAAACCAGGATATCTGTCAAATCCCGGTTTAATCCCTAATCCAAATTTTGTGAAAATAGGCCCCTGGGGGTCAGAGTACTGTATGTTAACTCCATATATATATAAAACAGAAAAAGTACAAAAATCATGGTCCTTTGCATTTAATGTTTGTGTTAGGAGAATCTACACTATAGCTGAATATAGGACCTCCTATATTCAGCTATAGTGTAGATTCTACACTATAGCGCCCCTCAAAAAGAAAAGATGTAGGCCTACAGTACCTGTACTTTCAAACACATTCCCACATATAGCTCTACTCTTCAGTCTTCTGCCAGACTGTGTTCATGCTGCCAACTTGCTGTTGACACTATGGCCAAAAGTTCTATAGCTTTCAGTCTCCCACCTGTGGGGTTTAATTGCCAGAACTTCCGCTTGACGGCGTGTTTCTCTGTTACTTCTGTCTCTGCCAGCCCTGCCTGCCAGCCAGCCCGTGCCCCCTGTGCCGTGTGTTCTGCCAGCCAGCCTGCCTAGCTCGCTCCAGCATTCCGCAGTGTCTGTATGTCTGCCTCGTTCAGAACCACTGCCAACTGCACTGTTCCTCTCCATAACAAACGGTTCACTGTTCCCACTTGTTTTTGTTTTTTTTTGCTATTGCTAATATTGCTATATTGCCATTCTGGTGCGACTCATCGACATCGTCACCCTAATCACTGTTTAATAAGCCTGTGTTTGAAGTTGTTTGCCAGCTGTGTATGTACCCTGACTTCTTTCTGCCTTCTCAGGTCAGAACAACTAAATCTGAAATGATTGCAGCTGCAATGAACAAGGAGCAAGTCAGGACACACGGGGAATCCAAACCAGTGGTGAAAAGTAATAAATGACTATGTACTCAAGTACTGTACTTAAGCACACTTTTTAACGTTACTGGAGTACTTCCAATTTGACATACTTTCACTTCTACTCCACTAGATCTCAGAGCCAAATATCGTACTTTTTACCCGACATTTCTAATAACATTTATTGGAAAACTTTAGTTAGTAGTTACTCAGCCTGAAAGTACCTGAGCTTTACTTGGCACAGCACAAGCGCTGGAAACGAATGCTGCAGGCATTGGTTCAACAACCTACTTTTACTCAAGAATCATTGTAAAAGGCCTGGACGGCTGTTGTAGCGGTTCAGACGCCTAGGCTGCTGATGCAGCCTGGCAACGTGGCGCGCTGGTTCGATTCCCGATCTCGACGGCCTTTGCTGCGCGTCACTCCCCATCTCTTTCTCCGGGGGCCATTTCCTGTCAGATTACTGTATACTATCTAATGAAAAGGCAGAAAAAGCCCCCCAAAATATCAAAAAATATATATTACCATACATCATCTCATTGTATTTTACTTTATAGTTTTATTCCACTAAATGTCTTATCAACCAAAATGTATTTTGGCGGGGGTCATAATGATGGGGTCATAATGCCTGATTCTTTTACACTCCGTTGCATGTTAAAAATTGCCAATCTACAAACTCAAAACGTGTCACAGCGCAATGTGTTCTGTTGTGAGCTTGTAGATCGATCTGCTATTTTCAGAACGCAACATCCGAGCGGAAACAAGTTTTTATCATTTATTTTTATTATTATTATTTTATAGTCTCTTTTAGTCCTACAAGCCCACATACGGGGCACCTTTGAACTGGTCGATCGGCTATTTTCGGCACGCATCATCGGCGTTGTGATGCAATGAAGTATGAATCACGCTTAAAGAGTTTGTCAAGCTCATGGTCATAACCCACTTTTACACTGTGCGCGCGTGCGTGCGTGTGTGTGTGTGTGTGTGTGTGTGTGTGTGTGTGTGTGTGTGTGTGTGTGTCTGTGTTTGTCTGTGTGTGTGTGTGTGTGTGTGTGTGTGTGTGCTTGAAGGACACTGTCGTACAGTAATAAAATGGGCGTGAAGCAGCCAGACAAGAACAAAGGAGGGACATTAACTGTCTTGACTCATCACTCACTGAGAGAGAGAGAGAGAGAGAGAGAGAGAGAGAGAGAGACACACACAGAGATGAGAGAGTGAGAGAGTGTGTGTGTGCGAGACAGAGAGAGATAAAGAGAAGAGCAGGTCAAGAGAAAGAAAGAAAGAAAGAAAGAAAGAAAGAAAGAAAGAAAGAAAGAAAGAAAGAAAGAAATGAGAGACGGAGGCGGTGAGTAAACAGTGAAACTGGCTCAACAAATGATGTAACAATGGAGAAATGGAGAAAACACAATTCATCCCTCCCCCCCGCGCACACACGCACACGCACATGCACACGCACACACCCCAAATTACCTGGCAGCGGTTTCAGGAGCAGGTAGAATTCCACCAAATTACTCAGTCATTTTCGCATAACAAGATTATCATAAGACACCGACCATACCGATGTAGACGTGTTGAAACCATTTGTTTCAACAGCTTTTGGAAGTACCGAATAACACAAACTTAACACACCAGAGGTATAAGTCACGGCTGCCTGGCTTTACAGTACAGACAGTACTGTAATGAATGCCATTTTTATAGCACTTTTCAAAGTGCGCAAGCGCTTTACATACAATGGTTCATTCATTCATACATTGGCAGGTGAAGCGGCGAACAGTTGACGCCAGCGTCCTCACTTCCCACATTCACACACCAATGCTCACACCGACCGACTCATTGGAGGCAATGTAGGGTTCGGTGTCTTGCCCAAGGACACTTCGACTTGTACACAGAAGGAGCCGGGATTCGAACCGCCGACCCACGACCACAACCCATCATTGGACGACCTGCTCTACATCCTGATTCCTGAACCGCAGCCGCCCCCAAGAACTGTACACTGAATGCTGCACGGTGAGATTGATTTGTGGTGTTGTATGTTCAGCAGACACTACGCAGTGGGTGCTGTACGTGGAACCCTAGGGTGCCTTGACAAAGGTCCATGGGTGATAATATTTGGAATTCATCAATGTCACTTGCACTTTACTTGGTGCATTCTTTTTCAGTCTAAAGTACACCACATGTCTTCACCAAATATAGCAGATCTACATGTTCACAACAAGCTTGTAGATCGAATAGGGATGCTGGGGTTTAAGTAGCTCTGGTCCATAGCTCTAATGCGTTGCATTTAGAGCTATGTTACTCTCAACTTCCGCCGCTCGCATGAATGCAGACCAGCCTCTCCTCATTAGCGTAAATAGAAAGAACGTTTTTGCTACTCACCAAAACAAAGGCGAGTTGTGTCATTAGAAAGCCTACTTTCCTTAGTACACACGTACTTTTGTACTACCACATGTACTTTTTGGCCAGAAAGTGATTTTCTTTCACCGGAGGAAAAATATTCTCTATGAGGCAATTCTCTGGGCAATATCAGTAGAGGGCGCAGCGGAGTAACTAAAAGTATTTTTTTCCCGGTGGAAACAAAATCGCAAAAACGTTCTTTTTATTTACGCTAAAGAGGAGAGGCTGGTCTGCATTCATGCGAACGGAAGTTGAGAGTAACATAGCTCTAAATGCAACGCATTAGAGCTATGGACCAGAGCTAGGGTTTAAGTAGTTAAACGCCAAGTATAACAATTATTTTCAATCTGTCCTATGATAGAATTAGTTTTGATTATCTCTTTCTATCTATCTCTTTTTAGTTTTTCTCGTGACATACAGTATATCTTAGGGGGAAAGATTTACATATTTAAGAGCCGTTAGGTGCTATAAAGTAATGTCATTCATGATGAAAAGGTTATTTACAGGGGTTAGAACTACTGCTCTAGTGCAATACTATTTCACACTCATTGACAATAACTCTTCAACAGGGGTTCCGGGACCCCTTGGAGGTTCTCAGTGTTGCTACAGGCGGGCTGCCAAATCTTTGTGCGATAGGACTTAAAAAAAAAAAAAAAGATTTTACATTAACCACTTGAACCCTAGCATTCCTATTCTGAGGAGAGCTTTAGTCAAAAATAGCTCAACTACAAGCTCACGAAGACTTGTGTGCTGCGAGGCGTTGTGAGCTTATTTTCGGCAAAGAGGTTTGGTGTAGGACCCTGTGCCCGGGGCGCATGCGTTGGTCCGACGTACTAACAGTCCGACATGCAACCGACACATGTGTGTGTCGGTTGCAGTCCGACACATGTGTGTGTGTAACGCCCGTGAGTCAAACTCGGGTCTCCCGCGCAGAAGTTCTGGGTTCGAATCCGGGCGTTACACATAGACGGTCAAGACAAACCCGTGGCTCCCGGCATGTGTTACCGGTTAAGACACATGCGTGGCCAATTCAGACTCACCCGTCTCCCTCGTGAGGTTAGGTATGTTAGTGTTTGGGGTAGGGTGTCGGACTAATGCCTGTCGGACTGTTAGCACATCGGACCAAACATATGCACAACCTGTGCCCATCAGTGTTGTTTTAGTCATAGTCTCTTGAATAGTTTATTTAGTTTTAGTCACATTTTAGTCACCTGGAATGTCTAGTTTTCGTTAGCCTCGATACCCAGGCTTTCATTTCGTCTGCGCAAAAAATGAAAGCCTGGATTTACGCATGGGCTGCACTGGCCTAAACGTGGGAGTCAACCCTTCCGCGTAGGCGTCGCTTCAAATGATGTGACGTCAGGGCTCTGAGCGGTGTGCACCCCTCAAAATAACACCGTGAGGAAATCATTACCAGTGGAACTTCAAATGAGGCTATGCGAGGAAAATGAGGAGAATGGCTGAAGAACCCACCACACCGTCTAAGAAAAAAACCAACGTGTGCCGACTCTGTGGAAATAACTTTGACAGTCCGTTAGAATGGTATACTCCAGCAACCAGTGGTTTCTGCTTCTGGTCGACACAATAACAGTGCTGCACTGGGGGGGAGGAGAGACCGGGGCTGACGGACAGATCGGTGAACCAATCAGGGTGTGCGTAAATCTGAGCCGCGGCCCTCCCATCTAGGCCAGAAAGGTCTAGCGTTAGCTCAAGCTAAGTTTTCGTCGACTAAATATCATAGGATTTAAGACTAAATCTACAGTTGATTTGGTCGACTAAAATGTATTTTTGATGCCATCATAATGACATAATGACTGTTGAAAATAGCTGATCTACAAGCTCACAATGCGTCGCGCTGCGACGCGTTGTGAGCTTGTAGATCGGCTATTTTCAGCATGCAACCAAGTGTAAAAGGACTTATACTGGATCTCTTGTCCACTAGTCCCTTCCTAACATTTAGTTTTAGTCGACGAAATCAACAGGTTAGGATTAGGTTAGTGTTTTGGGTTAGGGTGTCGGACTAATGCCTGTCGGACTGTTAGTACGTCGGACCAAACAAATGCACAACCTGTGCCCATGGTCAGAACTGGGCTGGGGCGAGGTAGTGAAACCCTCCTATTCTCCAAGAAAAGCAATGTGATTGTCAAGAGAAAATGCTTGTACTGTATCAGGAAAATGTCAGCTTCTAATTATTTTTTATACATACATACAGTATACTGTATGTATTGTGGATAGCTTGCTACAAAACCGTACGTGCACTGCAAACTGAACGTGGGAAAGTTAATTCAGTTGGCAGCAGACAGAGACAGGTGCCGTGAATTGATAGCGAGGTTATTAGGGCCTGCATGTGCACTGGACCAGTTCAAAGCCGTGTTGAAACGCAAGACATTAAAACAGACATTAAAATGATCAAAAAGAGCTGGGAAAAGTTGGGAATTTTAGTCTTAAACATGAGTGGGCTGAAATGGCACAATAGCAGCCCCTATACAAAAATGTGTAGGGGCTACATTTTTGTGTAGGGGCTGCTATTGTGCCATTTCGGCCCACTCATGTTTGCGCAAAAAAAAAAGAAGAAAAAAAAAATTGAACAGCCAACCAATGTTCTATACATACTGTATATACGTACTGTACAGTACATAGATAAAATCTAAAAACTACCAGAGATGCTTTCCCGGTTTTAATGTGTTACCCCTTCACCCCATGCTCCCTCCATGCCTCCCCCTCCCCCTACACCCCAATCCTGGCAGCACGCACATTCACACGTCGTCCCGTAGCGACACCGACCGCGACACCGTGCCCATGCCAGGACTCATCCTAACATCCACCATCACTCTCATGTCTGCAGGATTAGCTTCCACGCTGTTCACATTCAGAGTCTACCAGAGCTACACCCAGGGATCAATGTTTTAAAAAATAATACAGGGAAGTGTGTGTGTGTGTGTGTGTGTGTGTGCGTGCGTGCGTGCGTGCGTGCGTGCGTGCGTGCGTGCGTGCGTGCGTTGCAGGATTGAAATAAAATAAAATAAAAGCAAAAGTAGTAAAAGCAAAAGTAGCAAAAGTGTGCGTGCGTGCGTGCGTGCGTGCATGCGTGCGTGCGTGCGTGCGTGCGTGCGTACTTTGCAGGATTGAAATAAAATAAAATAAAAGCAAAAGTAGCAGATCTACAAGCCGGACGGGACGACCAGGACATTAACTCAATGTGGCAAAGGTACTGTAATAGTGTCACAGGACCAAATGTCCAGGACAAACAGCACCATAGAGATTAGAGTCAACTAAACAGCAAGCCAACACAGTGCCAAAACAGCTTCTGAGAAATATCAGGAATCCAGTTAAACGTGGATCCAGTTGGACGTGATGTGACAATTTTAACCCAGATAAGGGGCCCCAGGGGTACAGAATAGATGACGTGACAAACAGGGAATAAAAGGCTTGGTAAAAACCAAGAACGGTTGTTGTTTTACCCATATACCCGAGACTATATCTCATTTGTAACTTTGCTTTGCCTATAATCTGTTAAACTGATTGAGAATAAAACGTATAACTAACATATTTCGATAAGTCTGGTCTACTTCATTCCGCGTCTGACTGCATTCCTCCCTGGCCATCTGAAATCTTCCAACAACAAAATCCAACCCTGGCTCCACACACTGATGATGGCGTCCTAACATCACCTTCACATCTGCTGCTCGCAAACCAGAACCCCCCCTCCCCCCACATCACACCCATATTTGTCACATTTAAGTGCAGTTAATTGCCGCTCGGGGGACATTTGGAACAGGTGCTGCTCAGCGTCGCTGTCCCCATTTATCTAAATTGACAATCGTGCGCGTCACCGCAGGGGGTCCATTATTTATTCTCACAGACCCAGAACGTGGAATATTTTGTTGTCGTTTGATACAATTTTGTCCACAATTCCATGCTGTATTGATGTTGGTACCATTAGGAGAGATGACAGGCAAACATTGATCAAAATAACAATTCTTCTACATTCTCGAATTGTGTAGACTTCTTGGTAAATTAAGTAATGCAGATGTTTAGCAAACTCCTGAGAGCATACAATGACACCAAATTGACCTGTACGAATCCATTTGGTTGCATTTTACACTCTCAAGAGTTAAAGATCTCTAAGGTCAATTTGGTTACCAACTCTCGATCATGTAGCTGGGGACCACCTGGAACCCCCTCAAGGACCACAGTTGGTCCCCAGACCACTGGTTGAAAACCAACTGACCTACTTCATGACACAAGATCAGCTATTTTCACTATTTTACCTTTTTAATAACAATACAAGGGAAGTTTTAATAAAAAAGAGAGTAGGTCAGCGAAGCTATTGTAATAGCAGTTGTCAGCAGTGTGCGGAGTATGCCACGTCAACATTTAGCCGTTTGTACTCGCATGAGTGAGTGACAAAGAAACCCCTCTGAGTCTTGAATTATTAGCGAATGGTCGGACATGGCAATTGGTTTGGTGAGTGTGAGTGCACTGCAGGTGCGAAGGCATCTGGAGTGCAGTGTGCTGCCATGCAACATCCACAGACCTTCAATCAGCTAGTAATGAGCTCTTGTTTGTTTTGCGCATGCGGTGTAACCTTGCAATGACAGTTATGCTTCCATTTATGCTTGACAGAATGCTAAATTTAAGAATGATTAATTAAAACAAACACATATTTGTATATTCTTACCCCTGTGGTGCTGGGGGTGCTCCGCAGGGAGCATAGAGTTTCAGGGGTATAGCCTTCGTTTCGGACCCACTGAACAAGATAGTAATCACTGAACAATTTGACTAAAAGATCCTCAAACTCTTTTCGTCCGTGGTGTACTGTCTGGAAATGTTTTGTGACAGGGACCCCCAGAAGATAAGATTTATGTAAAAAAAAAAAAAGAAAAAAGAAAGATGAACAAGCCAAGTAGATCTGCAAAAGTATAGCCAAAGTAGTGGTTAAAATGAATTCTGTAAATTACATTTAGAGTAAATTTCCAGTGCCTATATTATAATATTGTTTAGAGAACTTGTAAAGTCATTTTGTGAAAAATATACCAGTGAAAGATGATAACTTTTGTTTAACCGAAAATGTATGACTTTAAACGTAATAGCTGCCATGCCGTGCAGTATCAGACTAGAGACATCTGTCATGGCGTGATATGAGCTTTATAATTATCATCCATTGTGCCGCATCATGTTGAAGTGAGGGCCATTATGGCTTTCTATTCTTATCGGCAGACCTGAGGGTGCAGCAGTGATGGAGGAAGTTCTCCAACGTTGTGAGTCCTCCAACGTCTGGCTTTCAGACATGACGCCATGTGGCAGCCAAGTCTATGGACATAATTATTCAATTCAATTCAGTTCAAATTAATTCAAAAGAGGTGGCTGAAATGTGCCTGAATAATGTGTTTTATATTATTTAATCCATTACATTATAGCGCCCATTCGATTTATAAACACGGACCCCTTTTCCGGACGGACCGGAAGTTGTTGTTGATGTGTGTGTAGCAGCTAACAATAGCCACACCACTCTAGAGTCGATCGACAACAACGGGAGACAAGAATAAATCTATCGCGACTAGCGACTGGACCGCGGAGCGCCGTCTAACACAGGATCTTTTTTCATAATTAGACGGGATGATTTAGATGGCGAGTTATGAACGTTTTAAGATTTTCGTTTTCATCAGCTAAACAGGGGAGGGAGTTTTTCGATGACGTCTCACTCTTGCGCGTCACCGAGGATTGCCCAACAGGTGCTCCTGGGCTATGGAGCCATGCGATCCGTTCTCATATCAATAAAATTTGTGGGCGTCGGGCGTTACTAACTTCGTCCTGGGCGATGGGAGTGTTAACTGTGCAATATGTGAAGACATTGAGGGTGGGATAACAAGCCTAGATCATAGTAGACAGAGACGTGATGAAGAGTCTGTGGCTAATTTGGAGGCATGGTGGAGGTGGTGATGAGCTGACGCACAAGCTCAGAACTTGCACTGCAGGAAACCGGGTTCAAATCCGGAGGTGGAGGAGGAGAGTTATGTCCATTGTATGCTTCTCTCTCCATGTTGAAGTGCGACTGGAGGACTTCATATTAGGGTTTATATTCTTATCAGCAGAGCCGGAGGGAGCAGACTAGCGGGGAAGTGTTTGCCAGTGTTTGCTCCCCTGAGGGGCAGCTGTGCTGTTCTGGACGGGCCAGATGAGGCTGCATGCGGAGGAGGAGAAGACGGTATTTATCTTGTCACTGTGAGACGGACAGGACAGCGGCAGCGGGGGTTGTTTACGATCCCGTAGATAGACAGATGGATGGCGCTGCGCTCCGTTATTAACCCATGGAGACCTGAGACCAGATTCTACAAATGTCTTCTAAAATCATGACAGTTTTCCAAAAATGCTCAAACTATTTCATGTCAATGACCCCCAAAAATGATATGTAATTGCCCACCTATGAGCTAGTAGATGCTATTTTTCAATAGCTAAAGTATAAAATAATGGTGGTTAAAAGCTGAGGTGACACAGATGCGTTCCAGGTCTTAATGGCTTAAGGACATCCGAGTGCGCTAATGGGCAAACGCTGGGGCGGACGGACGGGCCCCCAGGGGTGAGATGGCTATTTGGGAACTTTTACAACGTGATGATTCCTCGACAATGGCGCCAAAACAGGCGGCACCTTTTCACGGCGGTGAAGGTACAGGTGGCAAGATGACAAGACAGGAGGAGCGAGGAAGCAGACAGGCTTTTAGC
Organism: Electrona antarctica; assembly: GCF_951216825.1. Lineage (NCBI taxonomy): Eukaryota > Metazoa > Chordata > Actinopteri > Myctophiformes > Myctophidae > Electrona > Electrona antarctica. The sequence goes on from NC_136802.1 coordinate 15,619,688, forward strand.
AATACGTCAAAACACACATTACTTCTCTATGCAGTGCCAGTGTTGCACACACTATAAATAGCTGTATATTTCTCATTATCCACGGTGGATTGACTGTTCATATCCACCCTGTCACCGGGTAAAATATGAACAGTCAATACACAGTGATTGGGTAAATTGCCCGGCAGACTGCTGGTTTAAATGGACTGCATTTATATAGCACGTTTCTCCAAAGCACTTTACATTGTGTTTCACATTCACCAATTTATACACTGATGGCAGAGGAAACCATGCAAGGTAACACCTGCGTGCTCATCGGGAGCAATTTGGATTTCAGTAAGTATAGGTGATGCAGGGGAAGTGCGCTCTCATTTACTTTACTTGAGTATTTCCAATTTTCAATACTTTAACTTCTACTCCACTACATCCCAGAGACACATATTGCACTTTTACTTCACTATTTGAAAACTTTAGTTACAGTTACTTTGCAGATTTAGATTATTACAAAACGTATATTAACCACAAGATAGTGATGTGACACATTGTGAATCTGCTATTTTTCAAAAGATTTTTATACATTTGAAAATGTGTGAAATGGGACATTCTGCACAATGACTACTTTCTACTTTTGTACATGAAGTACATTTCGATACCAATACGTTTTTTAATGTTTTTTTGTGGCTTTCGCCTTTATTTTATATTTTTTATGGAGGGACAGACAGTAGGCTGACAGGAAATGGGGAGAGAGATGGGGGGGGAAGACATGCAGTAAAGGCCGTCGGGATCGGGAGTCGAACCCGCGGGGCCGCGGCACACTGCCAGACTGGATTGCCAGCCAAGGTGCCTGGACCACTGAGCCACGGCCCAGGCCGCAGCCAACAGTATTTCGATGTATTCCCTCAGCAGGTTGGGCTAGCCTAGTTATGAAGGGTTAGCCTGAAGGGGTCACTTTAGTGCAATGCCCTTTGATTGTTGGACATTCGGGAGAAAACAAATTCTAATAAACTGATGCATTATTGAGAAATCATATGCAATCTATTCTGGGTGTGTAGGGTTAATCTGACGTCCCAATAATCCAGCAGTTGTACTTTCTGTTCTGTCTGCCCACATCACACTTTACAATAACAATGTTGTGTAAGTGTAGTGTGTACCGTGTCCCTGTTCCTCCCAAAGTAAACTTTGAAGAGATTATGTGACTCATCCTTTGCAACAAAGATGCAGATGTGATTGATGTTATCTCGGTGTGCACTTGAACAAAACCACTCCAACGACGCGTCCGCAAAGTCCTTATCGACTGATAACGCAAAGTCAAGATCAGATCTTTTGTGCTAGTGCCGTGCTTCAAGAGAGACACAAGAGGCTGTATACGTGACTTAAATGCAGGCCATACGATGCCATACACCGACCGAGCGGAGTGCACAGTGGATTTATAATTGAGTACGGATGGCCGTATGCGAACCTTAGCGCTTGGCAGTGGGTGATGCTTTACTCGGAGCTACAACAGGAATTAATTTGCTTATTCTGTTATGGTGACACTGCATGCTCTCTCTCTCTCTCTCTCTCTCTCTCTCTCTTGTAGTCGGTGGGCGAACGGTTCCATTTTCTCAACCAAATGACAGGCTTTTGTTGTTTAAAAAAACAAAAAGAAGGGGGGTGGGGGGGAGAGGCGACGACGGCAATCAATTAAACAATCCCGCTCATAACATTACCTGATATTTGGGTTCATGAATACAACCAAAAAACAAAAGAGCAAGTGAGTGAAGGAGCCAGATAATAATTTCCTGCAGTGTTTTGGGGCTTAATATTTTGTGGGAGGGAGGTTTGACATGAATGACAACATTGACTGATCATTACGTATATACAAGTGACTGAAATTCCATTTTCCACTTAGCCATGGTTCACACACACACGTCCCCGTGTTTGATCATCATGCCAGGGAGTCAATCATCTCTATATTTCCAAAATGTATTTTTTGGTAAAACAATGCCCGCTTCATCATACAAAAGCAAGCTCACGGCGCGTGTCGATGCGACGAGTCGTGAGCTTGTAGATCGGTCATTGTCACAATGTTAATACATTGACTACCACGGTTGCTCTCAGTTTACTGCCGGCTGTTTCCTTTCGAAAATCCCAAAGTTTCACCTTCCGGTGAACCGGAAGTAGTAATCAGCCATTACGGATCAGCCGCTGATTACCTTCACTTTCATCAGAAGCGTTAATAGTCACCGCGAGGTAGCCCAGACTTTTCCATTGAGCTGCTAACAATCACCTCAATCTGAGCCTGCAATTCAGAGAAAAACGCAGCTGAAGATTGGGGCCATTACAAATCTATGCCACGGCCCTCTTGCCACAGTCAAATACACCGACCTAGCGACGTGGAACGCTACGGCATATTTAAAAGAGGCCATTAATAATAAGAACCAAAAGACAAAGACAGAGATCTCTGTCCATGGCAGCCAACGGTTGGATTTGAAAAGACGGGCAGACAGTCTTGGACAGTCTTGGGGCGACGGTGGCTCAAGAGGTAGAGCAGGTCGTCCAATGATCCATGGGTCGGCGGTTCGAATCCCGGCTCCTCCTGGCTACATGTCGAAGTGTCCTTGGGCAAGACACTGAACCCCAAATTGCTCCCGATGTGCTGGTTGGTACCTTGCATGGCTTCCGCCGCAATCGGTGTATGAATGTGTGTGTGAATGGGTGAATGTAATGCACAATCTATGTAAAGCGCCTTGGATAAAGGCACTATATAAATGCACCATTTACCATTTTACATACAAGGTTTCCCAACCCGACAGCAATAACGACATGGCAGCAGGTACTGTACTCACAACAGGGACATAATGGAGTTAAGAGACTTTTTTTTTCGCACAGCGGGAGACAGCCTTTTCAGGGCAATTTGCTGAAACACACAGCGAACCTTCTAGATCAAAGAAAGTATGTACGCTTAAAGGGCTGAATGTGATGAGACGAGGTAAAAAAAAAACAGATTAAGCTCAGTGACAAAAGCCCCGAAATATGCTTTGAATAATGTGTCTCAAATCAGCAGCGGGGTGCTTGTGTTCATATTAATGTCTTAATCAGGCCAAATGTCACGTTGATGTTGACAACATGTCTAAGTTGTTTCGGGTTCTCGAGACAAATCATCCGACTCTCTTCTTTCTTTAAAGGTCTTTAAATAAATACTTTTTTAAATGTCTATGGGAAAAATGCATGTGGAATTATTTCCTGGGCCTGTCGTCGTCATGAAAGGGGGCGGGACTGCGACGCTCTATACCATCACTGTAATTACAGGACAATAAGTATATACACAACAATATGCAGATTTAGAATGCACGTATCAAAAGTGGCAACAAGAAAGGAATGGCATAATCCTACTCCAACTTTCTTTCTCTTTCTTTCCCTTCCTTCCACAGTTCTTCAGTGTATTTCTGCCTCAGTAAAATGTTCCAAATTGAGATTGATCTTCTTGCAATAACGATAACGAATGCATTTATGAATGATTATGAATTTCTATCGATATCTTAGTTACAACAATGACATTGAGTTGACATGTTTTTTAAGGGTAACTGTAGCATAATCGCAATATCACACGACTGACACGACGAGTCCCGCAAATGAGTTAGTAGGAAGTATTCAGTTCTCTTTTATTTGTAATCGTGCATATAAAACATATATTGCCCCTCAAATGCCCCAGCCACTACACAGCATCGTTCATGTGAACTACTCCACGATTATTCATTGCAATGAAGAAAAATCGCTATGATGATCCGCGACGGCTTGTCACCGTTGGTGAACACGGGTTGAATGCCGGCCGGACCACCCAACCATGCGCTATACATAGCGATTCTCATAATTTCAATAGACTTACATATTAAATCATAAACATACTATTTCACATGAACAATGGAAAGATATGGGGATAATATTATACATTGCAATGAAATCACATCGCGTTTTCATTATAATACTTCTGGGTTGAACGCACCGTCACAGCCTCGCGCTGCAATTGGCTAAAAGTTTAAATCCCCTCCGACGTCCCGACTAGTAAACTATATAATAGTGGATATAAACAATGCATTCAGCCAGAGGAAGCCAAAGGGAGAGTGTGCTGTTGCAGGAGAACACCTCAGCATCATAATATAGGGAAAGATAGAGGGAAAAAAGGCCAAAAAAATACATTTATATATATTTTAAATTTTGGCTGAAAACTTGTCTATATCACTATGAAATGCCTTGATGTCATATTCAACCATAGGCATATTTGTCTCCACCAGGCCGAAGGCATAGGGAGAGATTGTATGTTTTGCACTCCGTCCGTGTGTGAGTCCGTCCGTGTGTAACTGTGTGTATCCGTCCGTCCGCCTGTTACCAGCTAATCTTTTTCCAGAACGGCCTGTTATAGCGCCACCAGGAGGCCGACTTTTGTAAAAATGCTTGTCATGGGTGGTATGGCCGACTTGGTACTGTAGCCTAGGAAATATTTCTCATGTTATTTTAACAGGCTTAAAAACATCTTGCAGGAAAGAGACAATGAGAGAGCTTTACAACAGAAAGCCAACTATTAGGGGACTAACTATTATGGCATTTGAACACTGATGCCTGCCAGTCACAATGTGGGACAGGGTCTCAATTTGTGGGACACCTGAAACATCTTGGAAATGAGGGACTGTCCCACGCAAAGGGGGACATCTGGTCACCCTAGGGTTAGGGTTAGGGGTTGGACGGTCCAACCAGGAACTCCACCCTGTCCGGTGAAAAGAAGCAGCTTGGACTATAGCTCCTCATGCATTGAAAGAAGCATGTCCGTTCGTTGCTCCCCCCAGGTTGGCAGAGGGAACTGTAGCGCCTGGATTACATTTGACGATTGGGTGAAAAAAAGGGTTACAAATGTGGATGAATTAGTCTTAGAATCATTCTTGACTGTTTGTGGAATAGATCCGATTGTCCGATTGCTGTCAAGGAAGAGAAAAAGGCAGAGTGTTGTGATTGTCATCAAGTGCTCTTCAACCTCTCCGTGATGAGAGATCACTGAAGGCCTAAGTATCGACAGCCTCTCCAGGCAGCGGATGACGAGAGTATAACCTCTCGCTGTGACCTCCATAGCACCGTGTCGTCAAGGCTGAACACCGCCGAGAGGCCACAAGCGCATTATTGGCGGATGCCGAGTGACACACAGAAGTAATTATATTCCACATCGACTGTACACCGCTGGCATTGGACAGTGCCTGGGACCCGGCTTTCATTATCCCATCAACACTGGGAAAGCAGCTGTGTCATTTTAGATTTTAGGCTATATATAAATGATATAGCACATTGGTTAGATATTCAAGAGTATAGCAGATGTACACGCTATAATAGTAAATAATAAATATAAAAACGACATTTAAACTCAAATCTTTGCTTCTGTGTTATTGTTATATGTCTTTTTGTCATGTCTATAAGAAAAAACAATACAAATAAATATTTGCTTTTATTTTTAGACAGGGGTATTATGCAGCCAAATACATAGGCCTATACTTTTGGGGGTCCTTGACCTTTTTCAGAATCAGCCTCAGGGTTTGATGGGTTATCTTAGTTGTCAGTGGGCCAACTGCATGTGATCGAGGCAATGTAATTGTCTTAGTGCTGCTGTGAGCTCTGAGGCGCCTTCATGGCGTTCATCCCCAGCTGTGTTCTGGAGGATGCGTGGCCCACTAAAGATAAACAATCAATAAGGTGAAGTACACCAAGAGTCAATTATCTGAGGGAATATGGAGGAAGAGGTGACCCGCAGTTCTTCGTGAAGAGATGAGGGCGTCGCTACAAATCAATATCACAGCTAGAGTAATGGCTGTGAAGCCGCAAGTTAGTTATGCGGCGGGTATCGCCTGTGGTGGGGGAGAAAGTAGAAATGAAGAAAATGCCAGCACTCATTGTACAGTATGTCCTTTTGATATGAATTTATTTACCTCCGACGTTGATAACGAACGCGTTTCGGCCTGTGTGGCCTTCGTCAGCGTTAACGCTGACGAACGCATTCGTTATCAACGTCAGAGGTAAATAAATTCATATCAAAAGGACATACAATGAGTGCTGGCATTTTCTTCATTTCAACTTGTATATTCGAGCCTTGCACCGTAAGAACTTTATTCTAACCTGGAGTGTTGCGGGTTGTCTGCTTCGGCAGTACTTTCTTGTGGGGAAAAAAGTAGCCTACTCAAATGTTTTACTTACTAAAAGTATCAATACTGCAATGTAAAAAATACTGGAGTAAATAGTATAAACGTACTGGTATCAAAATGTACTTGCAGTAACAAAAGTGGAAAGTACTCTTTAATGAAGCTGATAAAATGGTACTCTCTCCTGATTGGCTGACATTCTGTAACCCACCTGTCTTTTTGTTTATTAAAGATCTGGGGAGACATATAGCAATGATTAGGCAGGTACTAGGCCACACCCACCAGGTCATTAATTATACCTGCAGGTTTTCACCCTAGCACCACCCACCTGAACTAAAGCCATGCACACAGCTGTTGTTGTATGCATAGACGTATAAAGGTAGAGCGTATTTGCTCAAGGGAGGGCAACATTTTCCCGAGATTCCTTGCAAAGCATAGCGGAAGCATAAGCGTGCATCACAGAGCGCGTGTTCGGGTCTGATAAATCCCGGAAAAGATGCACTGTGATTGGCCAGTCAAGGCAGCGGGACGTAACGTGCCTTTCACTCTTCTTGCGTACTTCCTCCCCCAGTGTAAATTGTTCCGCCCCTCCTTCGACACACATGGCTCCAACGAACTGCAGCGGCCAATGAGGCATCTATTCTTTTTTTATATATATATGGTTGTATGGTAATGGGGGAGGGGTTAGGGTTATGATGTCACTACAGTGGTGTATTTCGATTGGGCCTTTTGACTCAAAGGCTTTAAGCTTTCAGGAAGAAACGACATATTTGAATATTCTAACCACACCTGGGGGTCTATTAGAGTAATGTTACGAGGTTAGAGTAACTCCATAGACACATACAAAACCAAAATCACGGCACTCCATCTTTAACAAAAAAAAACATCACGTACACTACCTTTAATTTCCGAATTTCCGTTTACATTACTTGTTTACTACTTGCTATTCTTATTTGACATTATTATTATTCCTGAACCGTAGCCGTTATCTCTGTACTCTTGTACCTGTTTCTGTCCTCTAATGCCTGCTGTGGTGCTGCTATGACAACTGAATCCACCCACCCCCACCCCCCACGGGAATCCGTCTATCTGTCTAAACAGCATATTAAGACAGCCAACTTTAACAGCGGTGAGCAATACTGGGGCGCATGCATCGATTTGAGTGCCATACCTCGGCCTACCTACGTCCCACTTGTGAAATTAATTGCATCGTGTGCTATAATGGGAAGATGGAGAGAGGGAGGGGGGGGGGGGGGTACTTCCTCCGGCCCATTTCCACCCTCCTTTCACAGCCTCTCCAGCCCCATCTCCATGTGCATTATGAGTGGGAGAGGAGAGGAGAGGAGAGGAGAGGAGAGGAGAGGAGAGGAGAGGAGAGGATGGGGCAGTGTTTGTCTACTGATAGCTGACAATACTCCTCCACTCAGACAGACTACAGCTCAGCTCCCCGTGGACAGCAGCTCTGACGCTGCCTCGCTAAATCTCCTAAATCCACCACGTTCTGTATCCACACGCCATTAAATACACACTGCTATGGTAGGAAGCGTATTAATACATGTGGAGCGTCTACGCTCTCTCTCTCTCTCTCTCTCTCTGGTCTACGATACCGATCCAATATTGCTCAGTGGCCTTGTGGTTAGAGTGTCTGCTGAAACTGGGAGGTTGGGGTTCGATCCCTAGCTGGCCGTGTCATACCAAAGACTGTAATGGGCCTCCCTGCTTGGCACTCAGCATCAAGGGTTGGATTGGGGGATCAGATCAACTACAAATGATTCCCGAGTGCAGCCGCAGACTGCTGCTCACTGCTCCAAGAGGTGGGTCAAATGTGGAGAACAAATCTCCCATACAGCAATGTACTGTATGTGACAAATACTATTCTTTAATGTAACTTTAATGAGACCAGTGGTTTTCAACCCTTTTCATATGAAGCCCATTATTTATTCGCCATTTGAGTCACGGACCACCATTGAGATTTAGCCTCTCAGAACCAAAACCTTATATATTTTGTTATAGTTGTCTCCACCAGGCCGAAGGCATGGGGAGAGAGTATGTTTTGCACTCCGTCCGTGTGTCCGTCCGTCCGTGTGTGTGTCCGTCCGTCCTTCCTTCCGTCCGTCTGTGTACAGCTAATCTCCGGCACCGTTAACCCGGTCGATGCCAAACTTTGCACACACACTCCCTGGATGCCAACGATGAACCTCTGCCCCACATTTTCCAGAACGGCCTGTTATAGCGCCACCATGAGGCAGCTTTTCACACTTTTACCTAAAACTGCACCGATCTGCGTGAAACGTTGCATGCACACTCCCTAGAGGCCAAGGACAAACCTTTGACCTGCATTTTCCGCATCTGCCTTTTATAGCGCCACCAGGAGGCCGACTTTTGTAAAACACATTTTTTGATATTACTCCTCCAGATTCTGTCCAAAAATCTCACAAATCGTTACACAGTATCTCTATGGTCATGTGCTCAAGTCGGATCTGTCTGATATTTCATATTCCATCCTAATTGGCTATAATTGGCTTTCACAGTTTGTAAGATTGCCCCGTTTTGAACAATAGCCTCAAATCATGAACGCAGCATGCAATTTACGTGAAATCTTTCACACATTTTCTTACTAGGCTGAGGAATATATCCCACCCTTTTCACATTGGCCTGTTATAGCGCCACCAACAGGTTGATTTTTGCACAACACATTTTTGGAACAAAATGCCTCAAATCATCCAATTGCCATCAAAGGCATATGAAGAAATGGCAATCGGTAAACATGATCTCTGTAGTCATGTGATCAAGACGAGTCTGTTGGATTTCTCAGATTGTACACTGATTGGCTAAGATTGCCTTCCAAAGTTTTCAGGAGTGGCCCGTTTCGTACAAAATGCTGCACATGTCCTGCTCATCCAGAATTCTATCCTCAGAGATGCTATGAGTGATCTGGCTCTGCATTTCCTCAACAAAATGAAGAAAATTGTTGCAAAAACAAATAAAAAAAAACATCCTCCTAAACATTTTGCCAAACATCACACACACTCCTATCCTCCTGGTGGAGACCTGTGCCCGGAAGGGCACTTTTTCTAGTTGGATAATATTTTGTCCACACTTCCATGCTGTTTTTCCATGCAATTCCAACAATTATTCTACATTCTCTAATTAGTGTGTAGACTTATTGTAAGTTAAGCAATGCAGTAATAATAATTGAACTCCTGAGAGCCTACAGTATAATAAAACCTTAGAGGTCAATTTGGTTTACACTCTCAAGGGTTAAAGATCATTTGGTTACCAACTCTCTGCTATTTTCAAATACTATTTATGCATTTGAAAACGTTGGTACTTTAATTATATTTTGATGTCAATAATTTTGTACTTTTACAAGCAAATGTTTTATTCTGGACTTTTACTTGAAAGTTGAAAGAGCATTCCTACTGTACATTGCGGTATTGATACTTTTACTTACTATTACTTAATTTATTTTTTAAGTAAAACAAATTGAGTATACTTCTGGTGAGAACAGCACAACATGTTTTTCATTAATTTGTCATTCGGAGCTTGGGTTAAAGTCCAGGGTGATGTTCGAGTATATGAAATGCTCTTTCACAATACAATCATATCCTGATGAATCTGATACTGTGGAGAATAATAATAGGTATTCAAACCGAAGATAAACCCTGTGCACTATTGGATTTATTCCATTATACGCTTCCATTATAAAGCTTTCCCTTGCCCTGCCTTACAATCACATGAACACTATTGAATGTGCAGGGGACGCTATATACAGATTAAATGACAAAGCAGGGATTGTGATGAGAACCTATTAACGACAAAGGTCCATTATCACTCAGTGATTACATAAGGAGAGGACAGGAGAGCAAGGGGGCAGCTACAGAGAAATTCTGTGATGCCAGTGCAGAAATAATATAACATCTCGGAAATGAGGGACTGTCCCACGCAAAGGGGGACATCTGGTTACCCTACGTCCAACCAGGAAAACTCCCCCCTGTCAGGTGAAAAGAAGCTCATATGAAAGGCCAGTAGGGGGAGCTCGTCTTGACTGGGCCTGGACCCAGAAAAATATTTACTCAATGCAAATGGATGGCATTTCCCACAGCCTTTAGCTAGCAGTACAACCAGCTACATTTTTTCAGCGATACAAACTCACAAATGATTTATGATCGTCGGGTGCGCGGCGGCCCACCATGGACAGCTCTCGAACCTTTGGAGATACGGCGCTTTGAAAATCGGGTTATAATGGAGGCTCAACGGAGCTGGATTTTAAAATCGCATCGCTGGTGGGGAAGGAGGAGGTCCACACTAGCAAGAGCAATGCTAAAAGGTAAACAGACGGATGGCGCGTTCATATATAGAGTAAATGGTTGTCTACGCTTATACGCGTAGCTGGCATAAATAGGTCCCATTAGCCTAGCTACGTTTATAAGCGTAGATAGCAATAAAATAATTAATTGCAAAATTTTAAGTAAAACAGTAAGATTTGGTGTAACCTTATGTGGCAGCTACAAAATTCCCCAAAGGGAAGAATAACCTACAACTCTGACATTCTTCAACATTCGAACTGTGTTAATATGAAGGAAAAAAAACGAACAACAAAATCTAATTTATTTCCCCATTTTCTGCCTTTTCATTCTAGTCGAGTTGAGTCCCTTTTTGTGAGCACCAGTCACTAAACGTATAGAAAACATTAACATTGGGCTATAGAAAGCATATTACTTTGAATGACAATGATGCGATTCCTATACCATACATACAGTACATGCTAATCCTTCTTTGTTTTGTTCAACTGAGACTGTAATGCTTTGAATTGGTGTATGGATAATATTTTACTGCATTGTAAAACCTGGTACACTTTAATCCAAATAATGATTACATGTCACCATGCAGGCTTTCCACTTCGGAGGAATACTATAGAGAATGTACAAGAGTTTCACTGTTATCTGTAGGCTAGTACTTTACAGCAGTTATGTAATTATGTCATGTGCCATTAATTCTGCCAAATCAAACTGTTCAAATGAACCGTTATAGATGGGATCCATATACTTTGTCATTGTGAATTCTTAATATGCCTACAATATAGCATGATCGATGAGCAGCAAGTCAATGTAACAGTTTTATTTAGATAATGTTGTCAGATGTTTCAAATAAATGATTGCTTGGAGGAAGGGAAAAAAAGAATATCCCATTAAGTCATCTGTCCCAGGTCTTCAGACAAGCAGCAGAAGCAACACGGCATGTCTGGGAAAAACTAACAGATAAGCCCAAGCTATCCGTACAATACCTTGCAATATTCGTGAGATTATCGCGGGCTAATACAATCAGACAATTGGAGGGTATTGAAAACTAGACATTTATTAGCATATAGGCTGCTCTGACTACGGCAATATGATGATGAAAGGAAAGATATTCATTGACAATACGTTCCAATAAAAGTAAGTGAAAACAGTGAAGAGATGCTACTAGGATTAACATGTAGGCCCAGTAGAAATATACAATTTACCTTGATAAAGCTGTACCGATAAATAATGTTTTCCTGTAAGTTGGTGGTGGGCGTGAATCTCTGCAGTAAGACCGAGTGAGACGAGGGTGAGGGGGAATGAGAGGAGAGTGAGACGAGGGTGAGGGGGAATGAGAGGAGAGTGAGACGAGGGTGAGGGGAAATGAGAGGAGAGTGAGACGAGGGTGAGGAGGAATGAGAGGAGAGTGAGACGAGGGTGAGGGGAAATGAGAGGAGAGTGAGACGAGGGTGAGGAGGAATGAGAGGAGAGTGAGACGAGGGTGAGGGGGAATGAGAGGAGAGTGAGACGAGGTTGAGGAGGAATGAGAGGAGAGTGAGACGAGGGTGAGGGGGAATGAGAGGAGAGTGAGACGAGGGTGAGGGGGAATGAGAGGAGAGTGAGACGAGGGTGAGGGGGAATGAGAGGAGAGTGAGACGAGGGTGAGGAAACTAAAGTTGTCAAATAATTGTAGCGGAGTAAACAATATTTGCCTCTCAGGTGCAGTGGAATTTGTAGTTAATTCGTAGTACAGTCCGTGAGAATATGTAGGCTACTTAAGTTACTTTACACCACTGGTCTGGGAAGAGATGAGAGGATGTTGCTGTGAGTCAGAGAACATCACCTTGAACTACCACCTGTCACCAGGTCTGTGGAGATCTCTGTCACACACACACACACACACACACACACACACACACACACACACACACACACACACACACACACACACACACACACACACACACACACACACACACACACACACACACACACACACACACACACACACACACACAGAGATCGGCTGACAGATTAGCTGAGTAGTATGGTCTCACATGATATGAGAGAGAATGAAGAAAGAGAGAGAGAGAGATAGAGAGAGAGACAAAGAGAGAGAGACAGACAGACAGACAGAGCGAGAGTGCTCAGCATTCTGCTCGTTGTGCGTTGTAGGACCAGTTTCACTGCATAGCTCTCTTCTATTGATTTGTACACAGAAGGTGGAGGTGTCAAAACTTCTGGTAAATTGCCCAGTTGCTATGTGTGTGTGTGTGTGTGTGTGTGTGTGTGTGTGTGTGTGTGTGTGTGTGTGTGTGCGTGTGTGTGCGCGCGCATGCATGCACGTGCAGGGCATAGATATGGTTCTAAAAATAAGTACAGTAAGGGTAAGATGCACACAGTGATTTTCTAGCACTGAACAACCGCGCACGCACGCACGCACACGCACACTGAATAACTATAATTTTGTAAAGTGCTATCTAAATATGTTACATCATTATTATTCCAGAGTTTGGTTGAATGACTGATTCTGATTGGTCAATAGTCCATTATTTATTCGGCATTTGAGCCACGTGGACCACCATTTGATGAGATTTAGCCTCTCAGACCCTAGAACACTAGAATATTTTGTTGTCGTTGAATAAGATTCTGTCCACAATTCCATGCCTCAAACACATGGTGAGTATTAACTAAGTGAGTAGAAGGTCACTCTGGGCTGTGAATTAACCCATTTTGGTGTTTTAAGCATTATGTTATACTTTAGCTATTGAAAAATAGCAGATCTACAAGCTCATAGCGCGCCACCGAGTGGCGCGCTACGAGCTTGTAGGTCTGCTATTTTTGAAAAATCGTGAAAATGTGGCGCAAATCCTGACAGAAAACTGTCAGGATTTAGACATTTTATAAATTCCGACGTCAGGTCAAAATGGGTTAACATTGACCACCCAGCCCTGACACGGAATCCGATAGCATTGCTTTGCAGCAGTATGAAAGCACTCAAAGCAGACCAGCTGTATTAGCCACCGCGTATAGGAGACCATTACTGGCTCGTGCTGGGCCATATGAGGGTATAAAAGGAGTGTAGGGTTATCTGCGAACACATTATTCTGACATCACCAACCTGGACATTCAATACTTTAGTTTTTCCAGGGTAAAGTGGAGTGTGTGCGGGGTTATTTAGGGCTATTGATCTTGGAGGAGTGTGGTGTGTGAACTGTGAACACACACCGTGCGGCTCTGTGAGACCTCGCAGATAATGTCAGAGTTAGTCGTTCATCATCACCATAGAAACTCCTCTGCATGGTGTCTGTCTTCAAGAAACCAACCCTTGATCCCTCAGATGTCAAGAACTACAGACCGGTATCACTCCTTTCCTTTCTTTCTAAAAGTCTCGAATGGGTTGTCTCCAACCAACTCTCTCTCTCCATCTCTCACAGAACAACCTGCTGCGGATCCCAACCAGTCAGGATTCAAAAAGGCCAACTACACAGAAACTGCACTGCTTGCAGTCACAGAAGCACTACATGCTGCCCTGCAGGCTGCTTCCCACTCTGCAGTCCTGATTCTTCTAGACCTATCAGCAGTATTTGACACAGTGAACCACCAGCTGCTCCTAGACATCCTAGCTGATCTGGGCATCGGTGGGACGGCACTAAAGTGGTTCTCCAATCTCCTCCTACCTCACCGACCAGACCTACCATGTTTCTTGGAAAGGTCTGCTATCATCCCCCCGAACCCTCCAAACTGGGGTCCCACAGGGATCTGTACTTGGTCCACTCCTTTTCTCACTGTACACTAAATCCCTTGGCACTATCATCTCTGCTCACACAATATATCACTACCTGTATATGCCAATGACAACTGTTTCTATCCTTCCCCCCTCTGCCACCCAGGTGGAAAAGCGCATCACTGCATGCCTGGCTGACATCTCACTGTGGATGTCTTCCAACCACCTCAAGCTGAACCCAGACAAGACTGAGCTTCTCTTCTTCCCAGCTAAGTCAGCTAAGTTCCTCACCCAGGGTCAGCCCAGCTCCTAATCCAGACAACAGTCTTGTCAAAACTTGACTATTGTAACTCCCTCCTTACTGGCCTACCGGCATGTGCACTTAAGCATCTCCAACTGATCCAAAATGCTGCAGCTCGCTTGGTCTTCAACCAGCCAAAATTCTCACACGTCTCTCCCCTTCTCCGCTCCCTCCACTGGCTCCCGGTCGCTGCCCGCACAGAATACAAAACTCTGATGCTGGCATACCAAAGGTATGGCTCCCCCATAGCAAAAGCGACAAACCTACAAATTGAGGCTGAGCTGCATGGGTTCAATTTCAGATGCAAAGCTACAACTGTAGCTGCAATATGACACACGTCACTACGGACACTCACTTGATGAGGTCAACGATTGTGTGAGCAACAGGTATACAAAGCGACAAATACCCTGTGATCTTTGGATCTTTGCATCGGCCTCGTGTGAACGCAGCAGTAGTTGCTCCGTTTCCGGACCCTTTGTTATCATTCAAAACGCATTAAATGTGTTTATGATACACTAAAATGTATTATATTTTATCACACCCCAGCCATTTTTCTCTCTAGTACCACAGCAAGCAAAACAATAAATACTTGTTCACCACCTGTAACTCCCACTTTTCCATGTTGTTTCCAGGCTTCTTTACAGCTTGCTATACACAGTAAATCTTCGATACAAGCAACCAGTCATAACACAACAAATGCGTAACGTTTATTTATTTCAACATCGTTGGACGAGTTCCCAGTGAACGCTGGGTAACTGGGAACGGTCGCTGGCTTCCCCACAGCCATGTTGTCGGGATTCCAATTACTGTTAATCACGATGGTATGTGTCTCATAAAAAAAAAAGATACGAGCCTCATGTACTTTATGGCCGCATTAAAGCTGATGGTTTTAATATGTGGAGGATAAAAACGGAGAACGCAGTATACAGTACTTTTGGGTTTTAGAGAGTCCTAAATTGTGGAAGGTTCATTTAGCATATACTGTACTGTACCGTTTAGCGCAAGGTTGTAGCCTCGCGTATACCGCTGGTTATATTTCGTTGCTGTCGGCAGAAAACATCTTATCTCCGTATTAAAAAATAAAATAAATAATGGCCAATTTGATCACACTACAGTGTGAAGTAACAATGAAAAGTAGCAGATAAAAAAAGTACAGTAAGGGTACCTACTGTACAGGGTACAGTAAGGGAAGCGACTTCCTGAAAAATAATGAGGTTTCCACCGACAGAGACGAGTTGTGGTGGTATACAGCCAGTGTTGTAAAGTAACTAAGTACATTTACTTAATTACTGTACTTAAAGGGATAGTTCAGAATTTTTTAACATTAGCGCATTCATTTTTTACCATGTTTTTTTGTGTCCATATCACTACGCCCAAACAATTGTGCCATGTGATAGAGGGGTCAAAGTTGAACAAAAGTTGCGCTAATATTTTAGAAAGAGGTCAACAATTCAAATGACGTTAGTTTTGTGGATTCATTTACGTTTAATAAGTGACCCCATTTCCCCCACAAAATGAGCGGAACCACTTAATATTCACCAAAACCAGAGCAGAACTCCCACCACGCGGGACAAGGGCAATCAATGAATACAGTTGCAACCACTAATGGCAAGTATTTCATACAACTTAAGTTCAAAAATGGTGAACTATCCCTTTAAGTACAAGGTTTACAATTACAAATACTTTTACTTCTATACTCCACTACATCTCAGAGGCAAATATTGTAATTTTATTCCATAAGAACTATTTGAAAACTTTAGTTAGTAGTTACTTTGTAGATTTGGATTATTACTACAAAACATACACTAACCCCTTCAGCCCTATAATTCATTTCGGTAATTAGAAAATAGCCGATCTACAAGCTCACAATGTGCCGCGATGCGATGCATTGTGAGCTTGTAGATCTGCTATTTTCAAAATCTTCTTTCCACCTCCTGGCTTTGCCCTTAGTTGGTTCCCATAGAGTCAATTTACTTCATGCAGTGCCCTGCCAGCCTCATCCTTCACTCTCTGATTTTGTCTGTGAACCGACACGTGCTAGGTCCCCGTGTCCATGTGACACCTACTGCCATTCGTAGCATTATTGTTTTTTTAAACTGGACTCCATCCAGTGCTCTTTCCTGTTGTACTGTGAGGGTCCATGTCTCTCCAAGCTCACAATGAATTAGTTACATAACACCGCTGCAAATGTGCAGTAGGCTACTCAAGTACACATGTAATGTACTGTCCACCACTGATCTGGAAAGCTTTTTATGTGTTCCCCTTGTCCTCTGAAAGTAGCTCTGACTGTACAGGAAAGTGAATGATAATACATCATTCTTCCATTCCAGCTTGTTTTATTTACTTTACCCTCTGGGGCTACAGCCACTCAGAAATAAGCCATAGCCTTGTTCCAATATAAAGGTTGGTTTGGTAACGTCTTCGTGTCAAATAAAAGAAAACAGCTCCCATGTCTGGGGCAGCTGCAAAGCAGTACTATAAAAAACAAAAAAAACAAAAGAAAAACTTCAGGAAGGGAAGAGGCAGTCGCAAAACCGAAAAAGTAAATTTTGTCATCAAAATCAAAATACTAAAGTAAAATAACTCAAATTGAAATTAATTGGATTTGAATGCAATTAATGCATGCTTGGATGACCCGCCCCATACATCCCATGATCCCATCCACTGTCCCATCTAGCCCTATGGGGAAAAAACGCAAGTGGTTATGCCCTGAAAGGCTGCACAATTTAGGCAGCAGCTCAAATCACATACAGCGTGAGAGACAGAGAGACACCATATACACCACACTGGATTTGTTATAAATAATAAAACATACATACATACGTATGTTAATTGTATATATATATCGCCTTCTGTTATTTAACTTTCCATTCCCACAACAATATAGAAATATACCAAAAGACCAAACCAATAGGTTGAAATTAGCCTGGTCCCCAGCAGCAGCATGGTCCCCCTTTCTTATCTCCGGGGAGAAAGCCCTGGCATACGACCTGATGCAGAGAACGTCCATATGGGGCAGGACTTCCGTCGTAGGTAGGTAGGCTACATCCCTCGGAAACTGCTTTTCCTCAACTAAATCACCACAGGATTTCATGCACAGGGCACATAAACAGATCTGCAAAGTTATGACGTCGACCGTTTGAAGGCGAGATATGCTTTCAATCACCAACACAAACGGACTCTGGGATTGACCCAGCCACCTGCACTGAAGCACAGCCGGACACACATAGATATACTGTGCAGCTAGTGACTCCTGGCATAAGCTGTGCAAAAGGCAATCGGATCGTGTATCATCTAACACAATGATGATTGCCCAGGCCCAGCGCACGCGCATGCACACACACGTGCACGCGCACACACACACACACACACACACACACACACACACACACACACACACACACACACACACACACACACACACACACACACACACACACACACACACACACACACACACACACACACACACACACACACACGCACACACGCACACACAGTCACACACACACGCAGGACATTTTATTCAGGTTCAGAACAGCTCTGTCAGCATGATGTCAGCACGAATGACTGAAGTTCTAGAGTCACACTGGATTGGGTTTACAATTAGGAAAGGATTCTGGTCGAGGTTGGGATTAGGATTAAGCATTTAGATGTTAGATTTAGGGATTGTGGGGTTATGCCTTTCTACTAATACATTATAGTAGTAGGCCTAGTAAACCGCTGTCAGAGTTAGGCTTAAAAGTGCCGAGGAAATGGCATTCGTGAAATTGCGGACTGCGGACTGACCTCATGCTTCATCCTTCATGCATGAGGAGTCTAAGCTGCCTCTTTTCACCTGGATGGGGGGGGGGGGGGGGGTCAGCTGCCGCGGGGGATTATGTCACTCCAACGCCGCTCCATCTCGGTCCATTTGGCAGTGCCGGTAAACTGCCGATAACTGCCGCTAACAACCGTGACGGTCCTGGGGTGCGGCAGCTAAGACACTCGACTGCCACTCGCTTCCGTGGCAGTGCGTTGGTCCGACATGCGTTGCGCCGTGCTTGTGGTTAGGTTAGGTTTAGGGTTCTGGGTCGGACTGATGCCGCCCGAGAAACACTACCGCCTGCCTGTTCCGCGGCTGATGCCTTTGCCGGGAAATGCACTCGCTCTCTCTCCACATTTGTCCGTGTATGGACATGTTGGTGACCCCTGGCTATGAGGAAATGCGTCCTGAACCCGACCCAGCTGGAGGACACTGCAGCTCAGCGCTCCATCTGGCGGAAGCTACTCCAACAAGGAGTGCACAAGCCCGAGGAGGACGAGGTGATCGACGGACCAAGAAATAACAGAGACATGAGGCCAGTACCACAGTAACCACACCCACACCCCCAGTCCGTGAAATAACAGAGACATGAGGCCAGAACCACACCCACACCCCCAGTCCGTGCTTGTACCTGTTCTGTTTGTGGCAAATTGATGAGTGGTGCTTTGAGTGTGAGGGATTGTGTATTAAAAAGTTCTATTTTTGCTGTTGGTGAGGGGATGAATCTCGGTATGGGTCGGAGTACACTGAAATCCACTCCGTGTTTTCCAAGCTGCTGCTTGGTCAGTAGTGCTCTCGCGATGTTTCCAGCGCTACAAACTCCAGAGGCGACAGTGCTCTGATGACGTAGCGAAGTTGCGACGGGACGATGTGATGTTATGAGCAGGAGAGGAGTAAACAAACTGTCGATGGGTGCTTCTGTGAGTGTAACGTGATCGGCGGAGAAGTCCAAGTCGTTTGATGACTGAAACACACGCTGGAATAGTGTGATTGTTGAGCTGTAGCAGCCGTGACAGGGAATATGTCGGCATTTTGCCGGTCAGGAAGATGTAAAATCCTGTTAGCCGTGGAGGATGCGGTCTCAGGCAACGAAGGCCTCCGCTCCAGGGCTGATGGGCAACCCTTTATTTGTCTTTTTAAAAAAATGTTATTCATGTCCTCACTGTATTGTTTATGCCCTGCCTTTCTTTTCTTTTTTGTGTAAAGCACTTTGAGCTGCATTTCATGTCATGAAAGGTGCTATACAAATAAAGTTTGGGGAATCCTCACCGCGGCGCTGGGCAGAGCCGACGACTGTGTTGTGGTGGAAGTAATCCGGTGGCTTTGCTGTAGGCGTGGGATGCGGTATCAGGCAATGAAGGCCTCCGCTCCTCCCGGGCTGAGGGGCAACCTGGGGAAAATCCTCACTCACAGCAGCGCTGGACAGGTACAGGGAAACCCGAGCAGTGCGGCCACGGAGAAAAACAGGTAGGCAAACCAACGCACCGAGACTCAAAAAAGAAAAAGGTCCAACTTGTAGACAGCTTGAATCCGTAGATTCAGCTACCTGTCCTGAGAGGGGTAGCACGCTGCCAAGTTGTTTAAAACACACAAATTAAAAGGAGAACCAACCTTAAAACTATACTTAACTATAATAAAAACTAACCCTAGACTAGCTCCGGTGGAGAAGCGGCGATCATTCAGCGCCAGCGTCCTCTCTCAACCGGTGTCTCCGCGTTGTGAGCTTCAATTGGACTACGGATACGGATTGGACTACACAGTCACATGACTACACAGTCACATGACTACACAGTCACATGAGGACTCACAAGATATAGAGATGGACTGTCACCATCGGACACGATGGACAACCTTAAGCAAGCAAGCGTGTGTGTGTGTGTGTGTGTGTGTGTGTGTGTGTGTGTGTGTGTGTGTGTGTCTGTGTGTGTCTGTGTGTGTGTGTGTGTGTGTGTGTGTCAAATTGGCTCCTTCCATCGAGACTTTTAAATCTCGCCTTAAGACCCACCTCTATACGTTGGCTTTTAACCCAGCTTGAGTTCCTTCGGTCCTTGTATACGTTTGTTTTGTCTCTCTGTGATGCTGTTGTTTTTCTGTTTTTTGTGATGTGTCTGAGTTGTTTTTACTGTTTGTACTTTGTTTTCTCGCTGTTGTTGTTCTGTGTGGTAGCTATAGTGCATTTGTTTTTATTTACCTGTACAGCACTTTGTAAACCCTGAGTTGTGAAACGTGCTATATAAATAAAGTGCATTGGGATTGGAGTGTGTGTGCGTGTGTGTGTGTGTGTGTGTGTGTGTGTGTGTGTGTGTGTGTGTGTGTGTGTGTTCCCTTACCTGCGCGAAGCACGCCCACATGGAACCAGAAGCATGGACCAGAGCGGGGGGGGGGGGGGGGGGGAGAAAAAGAAAGTAAAAGCATTAGTCCTGTGATCGCATCAGTGTTGATTTCGTCGACTAAAACTATGTTCGTCGACTACCTTTTTTTCACTGGCGAAAACGAAATAAAAACTAATCTGTAATAAAAACGTAAATATATTGACAATTCCTTCAATAAATACAAACTAGACTAAACTGTTCGGGAGGGACTGGTGAAGAAGAGATCCTATGCAACTAAAAGTCATGTTATGCTTGGTTGTGTGCAGGACAGGTGTGACTCTCCAAAAAAAGTAGCAGATCTACAAGCATGGATAGCATTGATTTACAATAGCAATGAAGTTGCAACTTCCGGTCCCTCCTGCTTGCAATTCCCGAGACGAAACGCTAAAACAAAGCACGATGACAATCATGACACCACCCGCCCGCGACATAATGGACCGTGACACGTTTCGCTTCGGCGACTACTAATAACCCCGCCTGGTGTCAAGTGAGTGGCCCGCTCCACTCGGTCAACGTGAGTTGGCACAGGGCCTGCATCGCATTATTCCATAACCTCCTCTCTCTACCTGTCTGGAATAGATTATTGCAATTCCCTCTTCCTCGTGTGATTAGCAGTCTACTGGGTGCTCTTCAGATGCTCCAAACGATCACTGGAGGGAAAAGTTTTACTATAAGTAAAAGTATCAATGCTGCAATATAGAAATACTCAATTCAAACTTTTAATTGTAAAAGTAAAAACAAGTATTGATATCAAAATGTACTTAAAGTACCAAAAGTAAAAGTACTCATTGTGCTGAATGTACAATTTCAAGTTTTCAAATGTATACATTTTGAAAATGTGACTCTTTTTGATACAGAGACAGTCATGGCGGCAAGACTAAAGGTGGCCCTTACACTAGCCGATTTTTTTCAATATGAAATCTGATAGCACCACACACTACAGGATAATCGGAGCGGGGCAGAGCAAATATCAAACATTCTTGATGTTGATCGGGCCGATCCCGATCACGCTTTGAGTGGCCCCGAGCAGATCGATTGAGTCGGGCACCCCCCGAGCGTCAAAAAATGCCCGATTATCGGCTAGTGTAAGGCCACCTTAACTGTTCAGGAGAGGAGAAAAACTGTTTTTATTTTATGCAAAATGAGTTAAAGGGCCACTTCACCCCTTTTGCAACTAGATCTTATTTTAATGATGTTTGGGAGACAAGAAACACTTTCCTGGGGTTTTTATGTGGGTAATATGTGTTTTTTAATATTTTAGTGTCCATGGGCTCCATGATGTCATGGACACTGGGCTCACTTACTTCCTGGACTACATGTTGTCTCAGTAAGACAGCCCTCCCGCTATCCACAAGGAGGAACAGTGCACCAAAGCATTATGGCGAATTGTAGTCCAGGAAGGAAGTGAGCCCAGTGTCCATGACATCATGGAGCCCATGGACACTTTGAAATACTAAAATATCTAAATCTCAAATTACCCACATATAAACCCCAGGAAAGTGTTTCTTGTCTCCCAAACATCATTAAAATAAGATCTGGTTGTAAAAGGTGTGAAGTGGCCTTTTAATAGCACAGGCAGACTCGACACATACTCGAGCATGTCTGAAATAAGTGTCAGAGCTGAAATTGACATGTAAATATGAAATAAATGCTTAAACATGTAGCTAGGTGTAATGTTAGAGTCCACAGAAGACATGTAAATATGAAATAAATGCTTAAACATGTAGCTAGGTGTAATGTTAGAGTCCACAGAAGTGAACCTTTCAAGCCTGTTTTCTCAAGGCATTACTCTATAAACTCTTAACCCCGCTTTTTGTGATGTGTCTGAGTTGTTTTTACTGTTTGTACTTTGTTTTCTCGCTGTTGTTGTTTCTGTGTGGTAGCTATAGTGCATTTGTTTTTATTTACCTGTACAGCACTTTGTAAACCCTGAGTTGTGAAACGTGCTATATAAATAAAGTGGATTGGATTGGAAGCCATATCCCCAAAACTGGTGGGCCAAACTGAACAACCAATATGTCTATTTGAAGCTATGGTGCCCTGCTTTCATATGAAAAATAAAAATAAAAATGTCAATGACTTAGCCTCTGTCAGAAACGGTCACATATATATTATAAATAGGGCCGATGTGGTTAATTGCGACCAAAGGTCCACAGGTCGCAATTAACTATGAAATTGTGCATTTCCCGTCAGTTGGCCATACAGTATATGGTCATGCCTCGTGACATCACGTGATGTCATCAATATTAAGGCCATATGGAGATCCCTGATGTCATCAATATTGGCCAGCAACTCTACAGCTCACCTCAAAACCTTAGATCTCCATATACTGTATGGAGCTTTTCTGACATTCCATATGTTGATACTTCTCCATCCATCCGTCCTCTTCGATTTCTCCCTTTTGACTGAAACCTGTCCATTTAAACTCTAGACTGGCCTAAAGTTATTAGTGCAGCAGCACCCAGCAGCCGGCGAAAACTAGAGTTCTCAACAGGCCCGAAAATGAAGGACCGGCCCTACCTTGGCCCTCATCAAACCCTGTACACTCAAGACACTGGCCCCGCTGCCACCCTTAGATCTCCATATATGGAGCTGACCTGTTCTGACATTCCATATGTTGATCTGCAAACCCTGTACACTCAAGACACGCTCCATATATGGCCAGTACAGAATTAATTCCATATGTTGATCTGACCCCCATGCCAAAGCACCAGCGCTCGCCCAGCAGTCTGCTGTCACTAAGGCAGATATGTTGATCTGACCCCCCATTCCAAAGCGCCAGCGCTCGCCCAGCAGTCTGCTGTCACCCAGGCAGGTGTGTGCACGCAACCTCGGTCGCTTCTCGCCCACAGGTGTCTTACTGCCTGGTGCATGTTTTGTAATTATAATCAAACTCCACAAAGTAACTAGTAACTAAAGTTTTCAAATAAATGCAGTGGAGTAAAAGTGCAATATTTGGATCTGAGATGTAGTGCAGGGGTTCTCAACGTTTTTGGCCGGGGACCCCCGGAAATGCTTTGGCAATGTCTCGGGACCCCCGCCCCGCCCCCTCCCGACCCCCAATATAAATTGACTGCTACAATAACCTTAAACCATTTTGGGCGGGAACCCCTTTTGGTGTTTTAAGCATTGTTATAATTTAGCTATTTAAAAATAGCAGATCTACAAGCTCGTAGCGCGCCACCGAGTGGCGCGCTACGAGCTTATAGGTCTGCTATTTTTGAAAAATCGTGAAAAAATAAATAAAAAAATAAATCTTTTTTTTTTTTTTTTTTAAATAATTTGGGGACCCCCTAAAGTAATTTGGCGACCCCCCCGAGGGGTCGCGACCCACGGGTTGAGAACCCCTGATGTAGTGGAGTAGAAGTAAAAGTATTGGAAATTGGAAATACGCAAGTAAAGTAGAAATGATTCAAAACTGTAGGCCTAGTTAAGTACAGCAAGTAAGTGTACTTAGTTGATTAGCAAACAATGTGGCTGGCATGAGAACACATCCCACGGTTCCCACCCAATCCTCGCAACTTTGTACATCCCACCAGCTTTCCTGGGAGACTTCGGAATCCTGCACTGATGTTTCGTGGCCTCTAGCCATCAAAGCACGACCTTCTGACTCTGCACATTCCCCACCCACTCTCTATGCAGCCTCTATTGGTTGTTCACTGTCTCTTAAGGATTGCTGTTTTGGTTTGTTTGTGTTCCTGCTACTTGCTTACTAAAACCAGTGGTTTAAGTCAAACTTTTTGACATCTGCAGTTGATGTCTGAGCACAACCCCTTGACACACACGTGCACACGCACACGCACACACACAGTCACACACACACACACTTCAATTTCTTTATTTGAGTACACATTTATTTATATGTATATATAAATACATTAACACCATGGAGGCCCAGGGCAGAGATATCCGTCAAGTTCATGGTCAAGTGCCCAAGGCGGAGATTGATAAATAGGACGGAGATTAATGATATCAAAACCGATCGCATCGCTCCACAGCCTAGGAGCGCTTGTTGCCCAATCCTCGGTGTTGCACAACAGTGACACGTCATCAAAAATGTTCCCTGCCTGTTTAGCTGACGAAAACGAAAATCTTAAAACGTTCATAACTCGCGATCTAAATCATCCCGTCTAATTCTGAAAAAAGATCCTGTGTTAGACGGCGCTCCACGGTCCAGTCGCTAGTCGCGATAGATTTATTCTTACCTCCCGTTGTTGTCGATCGACTCTAGAGTGGTGTGGCTATTGTTAGCTGCTACACAGACATTCACAACAACTTCCGATGCGCCGGTAAAAGTGGTCCGGGCACTATAAATGATGGGCACATTTTAGTAATGGATTAAATAGGTCCGGGCAAGCAAGGTGTTAACAAGTGCACAAATATTTTCAGTTGCTTTTGATATCCCACACACTCAAAACATCATGTGTCTCAGTGCTTGAGTCCAAACAACCCCTAAATGTATACAGAATATAGGCAACTCATGCACATGAACTTATTCACAGCCAACATTGGTCACTTCAGTCTGTCATATTACCAACACCGAAATAAAATCATGGGTACAAAAAGCACCTTCTCCTCCAAATAGACTGACTGCCTATAATGTAAATGGGGGTCCCTGGAACAAAATATTTTGAGAGGTTGGGGGGGTCCATGGCCAAATACATATGATTTTGGGGGTCCTAATAGACATGAACAAGTTTGAGAACCACTGTAGCAACATACAATTTCTTTCTTCGAAAACTGAAGAAACGCCATATCTTAATGGGACAACTGTGAATTCTTGTTTTGCTTTGTTTTGTTTACTTACTAATACCTAGTCTTGTTCGTTATCAAGAAAGACAGACTGTTGTGGATTTAATTGGAACATCACACACACACACACACACACACACACACACACACACACACACACACACACACACACCCTCATGTGTGTAAGACTTAGCGCTTCAAGGATACTGATATGATTAGTGGTTGTCTCGGTGCCAACGCCGATTCACGCTAGCAATAAAGAAGACAAGATAAATAAATAACAAACTTCACATCTGCCCACATACTGTAATATGCAGGCTCCATAAGTCTCCCCTGGTCTCTATTCCCAAGATTATAACCTCAAAACGCAAATGCATCAGTGCAGTAAGGCAGTGGTTCTCAGATGAGGGTATACCGTGTTTTTGTGTGTGTGTGTGTGTGTGTGTGTGTGTGTGTGTGTGTGTGTGTGTGTGTGTGTGTGTGTGTGTGTGTGTGTGTAACCCCTAGGGGTGCGCAGAAGTACTACAGGGAAAGTGGAACATTGGAAAAATAGATATTTACTGTTATGTTTAATGAGAAGTTTTTGTGAACCTGCTTGTCTGTAAAGTGCTAAACTAAATCCAATCCAATCCACTTTATTTATAAAGCACATTTAAAACAACATAGTTGACTTGAAACAAAGTGCTGTACACTCAGTAGGCTACCAAAAAAAGATACATTTTTTCCCCGCTATTTTCGTGCTTGGACAGACAGACCCAGGGACACACATAGCTGTCTATAGGAGTGGTTGCACCACTCAAAAATACCAAGGGCAAGAACAACAATAGGCCTACATAAGATCAGAGGTTTCTGCCTGACAGTGACATGCTATCTGTTTTTTGTAGCTGGTTTTCTCTTGTAGATTCCTAAGCAACATGTAGTCGGATAAAGGACCTTACATGGATTCAGAAAGTAGGGAAACGGGGTACTGAAGCCAAGACAGTTGGCTGAGGCAGAGGAAGAAAGAGACTCAAACAGACATAAATGGAAACATCAGACAGACATCACTCGCATCGGGTTGTTTTGATGCCTCTGCATATGCTGTTAACACCACGGACGCCCGGGGGTATTTAGGACCATTAAATCAGAGTGCCCAGCGATTTACAGCAATGGAGCACATTTAGCGACGCACTAGGCGCTATCCCGGATGTAGCTTAAGTAGCTTGATGTAGCCAAAACACTCCCGTGGCGATCGACAACAACGGGAGATATGATTAATTCTAACGCGACTAAATACGGGACCGCGATTGGTCGTCTAAAACATAATCTTTGCTTAGAATGGGACGGAATGATTTAGATCAAGAGTTATTCATTTCATTTTAAGGTTTTTAGTCTCATCCACTAAAATGCGGGGGAACATTTTCGATGACGTTTGTACTTTTACAAAAGTACATTTTAAATTCCAGACTTTTACTTTACTTGCAGAATTGATACTTTTACTGAAGTAAATCAATTGTGTACTTTTTCCACCACTGGTCTTTAGTGGGAAATGTTACAATCGTCATTCATTCCTGAATCCTGACTGGGACAAATGTTTCTGCTTGCAGCGCGCACACATAGGATTTTTTTTATCAGTCCCAGCTCCAAATGGCAGTGATGGAAATATGACAAAATTAATATGTTGATGTTCACCTCTTTTTTTCTGCCACCATGCTATAGGACAGGGGTTCTCAACGTTTTTGGCCGGGGACCCCCGGAAATGCTTTGGCAATGTCTCGGGACCCCCGCCCCGCCCCCTCCCGACCCCCAATATAAATTGACTGCTACAATAACCTTAAACCATTTTGGGCGGGAACCCCTTTTGATGTTTTAAGCATTGTTATAATTTAGCTATTGAAAAATAGCAGATCTACAAGCTCATAGCGCGCCACCGAGTGGCGCGCTATGAACTTGTAGGTCTGCTACAAGTTTTTTTTTTTTTTTTTTTTTAATAATTTGGTGACCCCCTAAAATAATTTGGCGACCCCCCGAGGGGTCGCGACCCACGGGTTGAGAACCCCTGCTATAGGAGAGAGCTTCTCCTAATGCCAGGGGCAGAGGAAATAAGCAGACACAGGACTCTACACTGTGAATATTTCACTCACAGTTGTGCCTAAAGATAGAATTATGTGCAAACCGGGGAGAAATAAACGCACGAGCACGGCATGCCAACTGTAGCCAACCGTAATCTTTTCAATCCAAAAGTATAAAGGCGTTCATTTGAAATAATTGAAGCTTTTTCTGTAATAGGAATCTTCCATTATAGACAAATAACCCTGCATGGCTTTTTCATAAACGCCTAAAACAATTACCATCACCTGTTTGGATTTAAATGAGTATTGAGGGATTGAGAGAGAGAGAGAGAGAGAGAGAGAGAGAGAGACCGTTCATATAAACAGAGCAACTAACTTTAATTCAATTACGTTTGAATAAATTGCTGTCGCAAAGGTTTTATACCAACTAAATGCAAAACATTGAAATACAGCTTGTTCAAAAGTTTATACGCGTGCATTCATGTGCACGTTAGAGAGAGAGAGAACATGACTACTACTACGTCACCAACATGCTTACATACTGTATGTATGGGCATATGGGTCAAAGTCAAAGTTGGTGATTCTGGACAACCGCCTATCCGAAAGACTCAACACGGAGTGCAGCGTACTTCATTGAATAAACTCTGCGATGTATGAGCAGAGTTTTTGAAGTATATCCGTATGACCATATGGGCATAGCGGTCGGATCGACTTGCTCTGGACAACCCTCCATATATGGCCATAACCGTAACGGTCAAATCGGACGTTCTGGACAACCGCTTTTCTGGACGGTTCTGGAGATACGTGAACTATGTGCATTTATTGTTGCTACGTAAGTTTTAGTTTAATAAAAAAACGAATTGAAGTTTAGTTTTAACTTATTACATTTTAGTTTTAAATTGTATAGTTTACTAAAACGAAACGAAATTGTATTCGAAAGAATACAATAAAACTACACAACAAAGAATACAATAAAACTAAATCAAAATTGAACTAGAAAAAGTGCCCCTCGGGCAAATCTGAAGGACTAATATAAAGAAAGTTTTGCACCTCCTGGTGGCGCTCCAAAAGGTAGAATTGAAAAATGCAGGCCAGACGTTTTTCCTTGGCCTGTAGGAAGTATGCATACCAAGTTTTACGCAGATCGGTGCAGTTATATGTAAAGATGCGACTCGGCCTGTTATAGCGCCACCATGAGACTGACTTGAAAAATGTCAAGTGACATTTCTTCCTCAGCCTAGTGGGAATATAACTGTAGTTTCACCGCAATCCGACACTGCGTTGATGATTTGCGGAATTTTGTACAAAACGGGCCACTCCTGAAAACTTTGAAGCCAATCTTAGCCAATCAGGATGGAAGACGAGAACAGACCCGTCTTGATCACATGACTATAGAGATCATGTGTACCTATTTGCGTGAAATTTGGATAATATCTGAAGGAGTAATATAAAAAAATGTGTTTTACATAAGTCGGCCTCCTGGTGGCGCTATAAAGAGCAGATGTGAAAAATAGAGGGCAAAGGTTTTTTTCTTGGCCTCTAGGGAGTGTGCATACAAAGTTTTACACAGATCGGTGCAGTTATGGTAAAAACACAAACCGGACAGTTATAGCGCCACCATGAGGCTGAGGTGAGAAATTTGTGACATTTTGTTCCGAATGGAGCAGTCCTAAGAACTTTGGAACCTAATTTTAGCCAATCAGGATGTGGAGTTTGAAAAATCTGAAAGACCAGTTTCATTTAATGGCTATAGAGAGACTGTGTACCAATTTGTGTGATGTTTGGACAAAATCTGTAGGTGTACTGTCAAATAAATGTGTTTTGCAAAACTCGGCCTCCTGGTGGCACTGTAAAAGGCCCATGTGAAAAATGTGGGGCAGAGGTTCAGCTCTGGCATCCAGGGAGTGTGTGTGAAGAGTTTGGCTGCGATCAAGCCAATGGTGCCAGAGACTAGCTGTCCACAGACGGACGGACGGAGTGGAAAACATACTCTCTCCCCATGCCTTCGGCCTGGTGGAGACAACCAGGTAATCACATACATCAAATGGCGAGAGAGACAGTGTATGTGCCTGGGGAAACTAGAAAAAAGCAGTGATGCTTTTTTACAGGCTTATAGCTCTTAGCTAACCTGCAGACTCCAAAAGGATGCTGTCAACACAAGCGATTATTGTTAACGGCACTACAGCATACCGTGGGTGTCCCTAAATGTCATTTTATTCTACTTAACGAGCCACACTGCCTCCCTCTCTGTAAAACCTGCAATTATGGCCGGGGTTGGCCGGCCACATAGCCTCGTGATGACGCCTAGAACAGAACTAGCGTTTTGTTTCGTTTCGTCGGTGCGGAAAGCCAGTATGTCCTAGCCTGGCTAATAAGCCAGACTAATATCACACAACACTGTCGCGGTATATTAGTCTGGGCTGGCTCCACTTGGATTTCATTTCCCGGGGGGCGGGTTCAAACATTTTCTCTTTGACGCAATTGGTCAGAGCTACTGTCAGTCAAAGGTCTCAAGCATTGAACGTCACTGTACCAAAGCCCTCCCATATTGCATACCGTGTCCCGATTGGCCCGACCTGTTCTCGGTTGTAGGAAAGAGGCGTGCTACTGAGCCTCGCCAGACCCTAATCCGCTGGCAGGCAAATTTTTTTTTGCCAACGGCTGATTCGGTCTGGTTTATTGACCAGGCTAAGTATGTCCAGGATATGGACAAAAGAAACCATGTGTTCCAATGGATCTAAAGAGGTTATTATTTAAACACAAAGCAAAGCAAAGCAACGTTACTATATTTACCCAGGGTAACTGGACTAAGCATCAGATACTTGTTTACAGCCAGGCCCTGCTCATAGAACATTTCATGGTAGTGGTTCAATGCCTTGCTCAAGGGCACTTCAGCGGTGTTAATTTTAACGTGCCGGTCCGGGGATACGAACTGGCGACCTTCCGGTATCAAGACCGCTCCGCAAACCGTTCGGCCACCGCTGCCACTAGTACCGCTGCCACTAGTACTACAAGTACTTGGTAGTCATTGTCACTGTTTAATATCTATAAAACCCACAACACACTTAACCACTTAAAATGTCACAAAAATAAATTGCAAAAATAGCAGATCTACAAGCACTCAACGCGAGAAATTATAAAAGCTGGAGATACAAGGTTTATATGGAGGTTTATATGGAGATACAAGGTTTCCACACAATGACAGCTATGACTTTTCTCGATGCACCCATTCTGTGAAAAACACCTTCTGATAACGCTGCTGTTTTGATAAGATCGGCCCCGATCAGCTATTTTCAAAATGTCTGCCTCTTATATTGTTCGACAATTGGGCCAATGTTTGACCAGTATAGTTTGTTGATTGCTTTCGATGCAGTAAAAGTCTTTCTTCTTTTCTTCCTTGGGGTATTAAAAAGGCTCTTAATTTAAGACTTAAATTGTGACTTCGCTGTCATCTGCATGGGGACCACCCTGGGGGTCCCGACCCACAGGTTGAGAACCTCCCATAAAACACAGGCCAGTTGTGTTTGTGTGTGGACAATCCGCGGCGGCAGTGGTTGGGCAGGTACTACAGGTATTTTTCTGACTTAAAGTTATAGGAAATACTTGCCATTAATATAGTGGTTGTAAGGTAATTGAGTCCCAAGGTGGCGAGTTCTGGTCTGGTTTTGGTGAATATTCAGTCGTTCCAGGCATTTGGTGGGGGTCTGGGGCCGGGGGCCACGCACAAAAAATAAATGAAGCCACAAAACTAGCGCCATTTCTCATTTGTATTGTTGACCTATTTCTTTCAACTTTTGTTCAACTTTGACCACTCTGTCACATGGAAGTATGGTTTTGTGCTGCTGCTGGTGTAGTGCTACTGGACACAAAAAAACTATGTAGGGTACAAATTTTTAGGGGGGGCGGGGGGGGGGGGGGGAATGCAAACGTTGACGTACTGACACATTCCTACTTCCAAGACACGCTTGGAAGTAGAACTTTTGTTCAACTTTGACCACTCTGTCACATGGAAGTATGGTTTTGTGCTGCTGCTGGTGTAGTGCTACTGGACACAAAAAAACTATGTAGGGTACTAATTTTTAGGGGGGGGGGGGGGGGGGGGGGGATGCAAACGTTGACGTACTGACACATTCCTACTCCCAAGACACGCAGGAGAGCCAGCAGCACAAAGAAAGTGCCACTATATACCGTATCTCTTCCCTCCTTACCGGCCCGAAGGAGCCCCTCGCTAGCTTGTTTAATCCTGCCTGCATTTTGGTGGAGGAGATAGCAGCCTCGCTGCCTCTGCCAAAAGGAGCTTTTTTATCTCTACTGGGCACTACCTTGTGTAATGTGAGTTACTATAGAGGAGGGAGAGAAGGAGGGAGGGAGGCGGGTTTGAAGTGGATATCACAGGTTGTGGACCAGGGAGGGTTGTCTTTGGCCACTCGGATGGCTTAGATATGTACTACTCAACAGTGTTGATTTCGTCGACTAAAACTAAGACGAAAAATGTTCGTCGACTACCTTTTTCCACTGACAAAAACTAAATTGAAACTAAATGAAAACTAAGCTACGATGACTAAAACTAAGACTAAATAGATTGTAAATTTCCTCAACATATAAAAACTAGAGTAAAATGTTAGAAAGGGACTAGTGGACAAGATATCCAGTATAAGTTAGTTAGCACTTGGTTGCATGCTGAAAATAGCAGATCTACAAGCTCACAACGCGTTGCAGCGTGACGCGTTTGTGAGCTTGTAGATCGGCTATTTTCAGCAAGTGTAAGTGTATCAGTCATTACGACGGCATTGAGGCCCACCAAAATACATTTTAGTCGACTAAATCAACTGTAGATTTAGTCAACTAAAATCTTATATTTAGTCGACTGAAACTGGACTAACACTAAAACATAAAATGTGACAAAAACTAAATGAAAACTATTCAAGAGACTATGACTAAAACTAAAATCAAAATGTGCTGCCAAAAACAACACTGCTACTCAAAGATGTTCATGTCGAGGACCTCCAAATTGATGTGAATTAATACTTAGCGCGCCATTGCCGACGATTAAAGTCAATTGAAGCCTAATTTTGATACTGACGCTTAACGCCATTGCCGACGGCCTTCGGCAATTGAGCTTTTTCAAAATGCTACTCACGTTAGCCGGTTAGCTAGCTGTGTTGTTAGCACAGCACTGGATCGCCATAAGAATCCATTCTATCCATTTCTTTCAATCGCCTGTATCTCCTATTCCTTGTCCCAGATGGCATTTTGGTCAAAACAGCGTTTCTTTGACGGCACAGATCGGACGATGTAGAGCTCTCCAGAGCTCCGGTCTGGCTTCAGATGGTAAACAAGGCCTGTCCGCTCCGTGTAGCTTCCTAGGTTATGACTACTGCTTATGGACCGGAAATGGCGGCTTTTCAAAATAAGAGCTCAAATTAAAAAAATGCTGGCGTGAATTAGATCCTAATTTTTCAATAAATGCTAGCGGCCTAAGTGTTAAGCTGCAAAACTGCCCATTTGAAACTGTTTTTTGTGCCATGGACCCCAAGATGTTAGACGTTAGATTTGAGTACAACATTCTAAACTGTCAACTCCAGTGGTTCCCAAACTTTTTCATGTCAAGGACCCCCACATTGACACTAATTAGCCCACGGACCCCCATTTGAAAAGATCTGCCAGGGACCCCCCATAAGAGAAGATTATTACGGCTCTAGCAGTGATTCTCAACCCGTTTAATTTCTAGGACCCCCAGTTTGACATGTATTAGTCCAGCACGGACCCCCATTTAATGGCATTTTTTATCTCTGGGACCCCCGATTTATATTGTAAAATCAATGTTAATTTAACTCTGAGAGTGTACAAATGGAAGGGTTCCAAACAATCATTTAACTGGGTACCCCCTGGAACTCCCTCAAGGACCCCTGGGGGTCCCCGGACCCCACTTTGGGAACCACTGGTCTACTCTGTAGGCTTACTGTAGGTGGGGAGAGAGTCATTCTTACACAACATTCAACTTCTTATACATGATTTTCAACACATTATATTTTCTGTTACGCTCGATTCATGTTCATTTTCTGACATTTGACCATTTTCATCATCAATATTTATTATGAACTTGACATTTGGCTCTGTAAAAATAGCAGCTACAAGCATCGCAGCACAATTAACCGTGAGCTCGTTGATCTGCTATTTTGCAGGGAGTAATGTTCCCCGCCTCTACAATAAGGATACCACACAGGGTTCAAGTGGTTAAGCCATTTTGGGCGGGAACCCCTTTTGGTGTTTTAAACATTGTTATAATTTAGCTATTAAAAAATAGCAGATCTACAAGCTCATAGCGCGCCACCGAGTGGCGCGCTACGAGCTTGTAGGTCTGCTATTTTTGAAAAATCGTGAAAATATTTATTTCAGAAGACATTTTTTTAAATTTCGACGTCAGGCCTAAATGGGTTAACGTAAAATAGGAAAGATTTGCCCTCCCCTCACAGCGGGTCACTTCGTGCCACGCTGTGAGCTTGTAGATATAAAACAACACCTTAAGTGGGCCACACCCGTTGTGTCAGAAAGAAAGCCTTGCTGGCAGAAAGCCCTCATGGCTAAACGTCTCCGTTCTGCATGCTGGGGGGGTTGAGGCGGTGACCTTCTGGTCCTCAGATGGCCTTTCTACCCACCCAACCCCCTCTCCCACTGGACTGCGTTGGGTTTCAGAGCGGAGCGGAGGTGGTTATTTTGAGATGTTATTGGGAGGGACGTCATTTTGGACTTGCATCCAAGACATCAATGCTGCAGCAGCTAGCGCTCGACACGGTGGGGATATAATTTGTTTCCGCGAGGACTTAACTATTCCCAAAATGACAGTAAGATCACTTACCCAAAATAGCACGACTGAAAGAACAGCTTAATCAGTTACAGAAGCTATTCGAGTCAGGGGCAGCGGAGAGTAAAATATGGCTGTGCGGGATGGAACGAAACGAGGAAGAAAATAATAGAGTGCAACCCCTGCATAATAATACAGCTAAAAATGCCGTCGTCTTTCTTAATCATGATGTTGAGAAAGCCTGGCAGGGACTACACTTTTATCACAGGTTATGAACCTCATTTGAACAACATAAACGCTGCTAATGATTCTGTCTTTGTTAATGACAAACAGTTTTTATTGTAGATTTGACAAAGTTTTTATTTATTTATGAATGACTGGAGGCTATCACAAGTTTACATTAACTGAGTAAAAGTACTGATACTGCAATGTAGAACTACTCTGTTACAACTTACAAGTAAAATTCCTACTTGAGTAAAAGTACAAAAGTATTGAAATTAAAATGTACTTAGCATTATGTTATGCTTTAGCTATTGAAAAATAGCAGATCTACAAGATCATAGCGCGCCACCGAGTGGCGCGCTACGAGCTTGTCGGTCTGCTATTTTTGAAAAATCGAAGAACCACTGACATAGAAACATAGCTTTTTCAGAAAACTGTCAGGATGTAGAAGACATTTTTAGAATCTGATCTCAGGTCAAAATGGGTTAAAGTACCAAAACTAGAAAGTACTCATTATTCACACGTTTTCAAATGTGTAAAATGTCAACAAAATCTTTTTAAAATAGCAGATCTACAAGCTTGTGCATTGTGAGCTTGTAGTGCTGCTATTTTCAAATGGCCGAAATGTACAGTATATAGGGCTGAATTGGTTATTGTAATATCGTTGCTGTCCAGAGGAAACCTCATAACTCCATTTTTGAGGTTTGCTATTAATAATAATGAATTGCATTTTTATAGCGCTTTTCCAAGTGCTCAAAGCGCTTTACAATGGTTCATTCATTCATACATTGGGAGGTGAAGCGGCAAACAGTCGACGCCAGCGTCCTCACTTCCCACATTCACACACCAATGGTGGCAACCTTACACTGACCGACTCATTGGAGGCAATGTAGGGTTCAGTGTCTTACCCAAGGACACTTCGACATGTGGACAGGAGGAGCCGGGATTCGAACCGCCGACCCAGGGATCATTGGACGACCTGCTCTACCTCCTGAGCCACAGCCGCCCTATTGAACACCCTTTAGGCCTACGTACGTCTGTGTGTTGTTTCGAAAATATTGAACCAATGGAAAGTAGTAGAAAACGCATTGGACAAAACCTCTTAACTCCATTGGACCCTCAAACTGTCTGCTAAAACAGGGGTTAGTTTTTTGGCTGAGGACCCCCGGAAATGCTTTGGCCACGTCTCACGACCCCTCTACTACTGAACTACTGAAAATAACTTGCGTAAAGTAGGCTACAAATACCTCAAAATTGTACTTAAGCACAGTACTTAAGTAAATGTACTTAGTTACTTTCCACCACTGGAAAATACACATTAACATAAATACAACACTGATGGAAGTCCACGAAATCTAATAACTATGTTTGGTGCAAAGGTTTCAGCCCGCATCGATCGCCCTTTGACTCCCGTCATCAGTACAATGAAAAATAAATCAATACTATGTGTTTTTTTTCTTTCTTTTTGGGGCTTCTTCTGGAAGTCAGGCCAGAAACAAAATGTCTAGCATGGAATGGCATATGAATGGACTATTAAATCAAGTAAACAGACCTTTTTTCCTGAGTGACCTTTTCCTGTTCTAAATGTTATACCAGTTTACAACGGAGCGTCCTGGTAAACACAGCGGTCACAGTGCAGAATACAAACAGATTAGTGGCTGACGACTGCGGACCTCGTTTGTATAGCCGTCAGCGCTGTTGTCTCCAGTCAGTGCAACAAGCGCACACCACATGTTCAATAATCGCTGTATTAAACTATCTTGTTTTCCAAAAGTGGTCTTACACGGTGTTCTACTGCAGAGCAGATCATGTAACCCATTACGACCTGAGGTCGTCTGCAAATGTCCTTCTAAATAAACAGTTTTCCGAAAAACAAAAACAAATTCATGTTGCTAATATCAGCGGTGCTCAAAGTGTGCCAAGTCAAGGACTTGGCCCATCTGAAAGTTGGTTGTTCCAGGCCGGGTACCCCAGAAGCAAAGATTCAAAAATCCTCCTCAAAAATAGCAGATCTATAAGCTCATAGTGCGCCACGAAGTGAAGCGCTATGAGCGTGTACTGTATATCTGCTATTTTTGAGTAGCAAAAGTATAAAATTATGGTTAAAGTGCTTAAAAGTAAAACATAAAATAAATCAATGACACATGCTTTCCCGGTCTCAATGGGATAATTTGATATGGTGCGTGTCAGGACTTAAGCTTTGATTGCGTTGATGTTTTATTCATGACAGACGCCGCATTTGGCCTCTGCTTGTGTTTATAACTTTCCAATATATATTTTATCTGGTAAAAAATTATACAAGCTTCTTGTTTTGCCCATTTAATTAAAGAGACAGCCTCGTTGACGCAGCTGATGCTGCTGACAACCAGCACCTGATTTATGCTGCACTTTGGCTATTATGTGATTGATGCATTAGGATAATTATTAGTTTGAAAAAGTCTTCCAATATTACAACAAACATTTTAGAACCCTATTCCTATTCCTTTCCTGGTCACAATGTAGGTAGTCTCTCAAGACAGACTGTAGACTGTTGACAATAATTGCATTGTATGTAGTCATAGCACTTATGTATAGCATAGTATAGTATATATGTAGTTTATATGTATAGTGTCATTATATAGATATGTTCTAGTTACGTTCTTAGCTTACGCATGTTTCATGATAAATGCATTTTATATATGTGATGTTATATGTTATATATGTGATGCTTTTTTGTTATTGCCTAATGTAAGTCGCTCTGGATTAAGAGCGTCTGCTAAATGCCTAAATTGTAAATTGTAAATTGTTGACTCACGTCAGGGGTCGCTGTTTTCCCGAATATTTGACGATGGGAGTCTCAGATTGCAATGTAGGTAAATGGTCGGCAAAAGATAGGCTGACATTTGGCCAAAATGCAAGTTCAGGTCTGTATATCGTAAGACAAACAAATACTCACTGATTGAACAGCACAATGCCCTCATAGTCAGCCCTGCACATAACTGGTACTGGTACGTCAAAATGTTTGATGGCTTCACATGAAATGTAAAGTCCTGTAAGTAGACTTAGAAATAAAACTAGTGTTGAGTTGTTGACTATAATCATTACACGTGAGTGACGTGACTTATTTTGAAGAGGAAGTCAGAGCACAGAAAGTCCGTTTCTGTTGTAAACAAGCTACCATGACACTTTTGAAACTGAAAGGGAAAGTTACGGTTCTACTAGTCGCCACGCGACCATGGCATATTTACAATATGAAAACCATGCATCTGTCACTTGAACAACACTGGAATTACTTAAACATGGAACCTGCAGCAGTAGGTGAGTAATTGTCTCCACCAGGCCGAAGGCATGGGGAGAGAGTATGTTTTGCACTCCGTCCGTGTGTGTGTGCGTCCGTCCGTCCTTCCTTCCTTCCTTCCGTCCGTCTGTTACCAGCTAATCTCCGGCACCGTTGGCCCGATCCATGCCAAACTTTGCACACACACTCTCTGGATGCCAACGAAGAACCTCTGCCCCAAATATTCCTCAACTGCCTGTTATAGCTCCACCATGAGGCCGATTTAGGCAAAACACATTTCTGTAGATTACTCGTACACATTTTATCCATACATCACACAATTCGGTATACACTATCTCCATAGTCATGTGATCAACACGGATCTGCACCATTTCCCATCTTCCTTCCTGATTGGCTAAGATTCGCTTCCAAAGCTCACATGATTGGTCCGTTTCGAACAAAATGCCACAAATCACAAACACAGTGTGCAATTTCCGTGAAATTATACACGCACATTTCCACTAGGCTGAGGACGACATGACACAATTTATTTTCCAAACCAGCCTCATGGTGGCGCTATAACAGGGCAATTCCTGTTTTTACCTATAACTGCATCGATCTGTGTACAACTTTGTATGCGCACTCCCTAGAGGCATGGAAAAACATTTTCCCTGCATCCCTCCACATCTGCCGGTTATAGCGCCACCATGAGGCCGATTTCTGCAAAACACATTGTTTATATTAGTCGCACAGATTTCATCCAAATCTCATGCAAATCTGTATACATGATCTCTGTAGTCATGTGATCAAGACGAGTCTGTTTGATTTCTCAGATTCTACACTGATTGGCTAAGATTGCCTTCCAAAGTCTTCAGGAGTGGCCCGTTTTGTACAAAATGCTGCACATGTCCTGCTCATCCAGAATTCTATCCTCAGAGATGCTATGAGTGATCTGGCTCTGCATTTCCTCAACAAAATGAAGAAAATTGTTGCAAAAAACAAACATTTTGCCAAACATCACACACACTCCTATCCTCCTGGTGGAGACCTGTGCCCAGAAGGGCACTTTTTCTAGTTGTATCTGTGTTCATTTGTTGTGGATTCAGTGGTTATGAGCTGCTAACAAACAACCTCCTGCTGCTTAACAATAACAACTACAAATACACTGTCTGTGACTCTGTGTAGCTTAGCATCTTTGTATCTTTTGCATCTGCCACCTCCTCACCATCACCACCCCTCTGCCAGTATGTGCATATGTGACCAGGTCTAGCAAAATGGTCCTCATCTCGCCTATAATGAAAAGGCAGAAAATCTAAAATAAACTTGATTTTTTGTTGTTGTGATTTTCGTTTTTTTTTTCATATTAACACAGCTTGAATGTTGAAGAAGGTTTTCATTCCAACAGATTATTGATTTGGGCAAATTAAATGTATACATTTATAAGTCAAAGTAGGCTAGCCAGCTCTAGGTGTTGGGGATTTTCTCAGCTTTGGGTAAAACGGCACAATCATTTTAAAATGGTCATATCTCCTTCAAATATTTTCCATCATATGAAAGCTTACATTCTGTACTTTAATAATCTGTAAAAAACTGAAAAATGACTCTGGTCGAGATGAGGGCCTATTTGCCAGACCCGGTCACATATGTGTCTATTTAGGTGGCACTACTCTCGTCCTACTTGTTGTGTTGTAACCAGTTTCTAAGTGCAGGCATTCAGACAGACAGAGCCACTTATAATGGAGCACCGCTTAAAAATGGAGTGGGTCTAGTACAGGGGTTTTCAACCCTTTTAATCTCAAGGCCCATTCCTTCATTATTTATTCGGCATTTGAGCCACGGACCACCATTTGATGAGATTTAACCTCTCAGACCCAAAACTAAAGAATATTTTGTTGTCGTTGGATGATATTTTGTCTACAATTCCATGCTCTTGGCAAATGTTGATCAAAATAACAATTATTCTACATTCTCCGAATTGTGGAGGATTCTTATAAATGAAGTAATGCAGATGTTCATAATGTAACGCTTGGTTTAATTTTACGCTCTCAAGAGTTAAAGATCTAATAAGGGTCCATTTGGTTACCAAGTAACTCTCCGTCATGGGGACCACCTGGAACCGCCTCAAGGACCACTGGTGGTCCCTGGACCACTGGTTGAAAACCACTGCTCTAGTACAAACCCCATGGGCTGGGGGACCCCGGCCACAGAGTATAATGTGTTTAACGTGGCGGATTCATGATCGTGAACACCATAGCATCCATCCCAGTCTTATCATTATCTACTCGCATTCACGAAACCCCGGCTGTATGCATGTGCCGCTGCCGTTCTGATGAATGTATATTCCATATAAATCACAGAGCCGGCGGCAGCTCCCCCATTAAGTCCACACATGCGTGCGAGCGAGTCAGCACTCATCAAAGCAGATCAGAGAGCCGCCGTGGAGTTGCTTTCACAGGTCTTTGAGGGAGGGAAGCCTTCGGGATCGCACACGCTGGAGACGCCAGACGCCACAGATTGTTGGAGTGACAGCCCCGGAAGTGTGTGTCAGTGTTCATCTGCTCGGTGAGCAGCGCCTCAGCCTCAGGAGTAGTTAGCAGTGGTGGAAAGTAGATTTACTGTACTGTAAATACAGTACCGGGGAAGACCGGGGAAGACCGGGGAATTCTATACAAAATAATGGCGCTAGAGTGCCAGCAGATGAGGCAGGCAAAAAAATGGGTTACAAAATCGTGGGATAAAAATTTAGGGGGAAAAAAAAGTGCTTCACAAAAACAAGATAAACATTTCTGCACCATACTGTAACAAGAGAGATAAAAAAGAGACAACATCAAATAGCAAATGGAAAAATATACTGTAAACCAAGTAAAGCATAAAATGTCCAAAATGGAGATCAGATCACACAGATAAAAGCGAATAAACTAAATACAAACACCTATGAAAAGGCCTCGACATAAAAGTACGTTTTCAGAAGAAGACAGTGACTTAGCTATAGCCTTAGATCCTTAGGCGTGAAAGGCTTGGGAATCGCCCGGGTAACGAGTTTTAGGAACGACTCACATCAGAGTCCTATCTGAGGATCTCATAATCCTACGGGGACCCGCATATCTAAAATGTAATTAGGAGCCTGGCATTCCAAAGGCTTTAAAAGTCACAGGTAAAATCTTAAAATCAAATTTCAAACTACTACCACAATATAGTTCACTATAAAAACTGGTCAAACATTGGCCAAAGAGGCTATTTTCACAATATGCATCTGTGGAACTGAGTCAAATTGAATGCAGGGCCACTTCACCCCTATTGCAACCAGAGCTTATTTTAATGATGACACAAGAAACACTTTCTTGGGGTTTTTGTGTTTGTAATATGTTTTTTTTTTTTTAATATATTTTAGTTATGAAGTCATGTTCATGACCAAAAACCTGTCATGAACATGGTCTCACTTCCTGGACTACAAAGTCACACGTGCAGCCTCCCCCCTCCCCCACTTCCCCTCACTAGGAGGGGAAGTGTACTGAAGCATTATGGGCATTGTAGGAATTCATAGCAATCCAGTCAAACACACATACTTCAATATTTTTCTGACCATAGGGTGCAAATCTCAATTTGTGCTACTGTTATCTACTACAAATACTATTAACGTTGAGTGACTGCAGTTTCTTCCAGTGGTGAAATGTCCCTCAGTGTCGAGCCCTGAAGAGGAATATTTAAAGCTGAATATCATTGCTCAGTTTGACACTTTGACACGGCGCTGAGGGCTGGAATCGAACCCTGGGACACTTGGCCCTCTCAGCCGAACTGTCCAACCATTCAGCTATGCCCGCCGCCCATGCCAATATCTTGAAGACCGCCTGACCTCAAACTCGGTGTGTGTATCGCAGAGGACCAGAGAGTGCAGTGGCAAGTGGGAAGTGGAGAGTTGTCCAGAAATATCTATACATCCACAACACTTGTGGGTGTGCTTGTCTACTGCTTGTTTATGAATAACTAGGCCGTTGGGTCGCCAATCCGTGAAGCCTCAGTGTATCGGGTAAGCAGTAAGCACACTTGCTTACTTGCTATTTTCAAATAGCTGATGCACTGTATAGGGGTAATGTGATAAAACTTAAGGAAGCCCAAATAAGCAAGTACACTTTAGAAACAAGCCAATATTTACAATATTTACTTTTACCGAAAAACAAGCCCAAAGTCGCTCATAAAAGGAGACATGGCAACACTGATCAGAGGGTGTGTGCGTGTGCGTTGTGTGTGTGTTGTGCGCCACACGCACTACTAAGGTCTTTGGCCTGAAAAGCATCGCTGAAGACAACTCTTCTAGAGTGTTTCTTTATGGCTTTATGTGCCCACATGTTCTGTGGTTGACCCCATTGTGTGTGCTATGACCTTCATGTAAATATGAAATTCAGTAGGCCTACACACAGACGCACAATGAACAAATTTACTCTCATAATAACCGCCAGCTGTGCCGTGGTGGTGGTGTGTCCTCGATGATTATGTTGACCCCGGCTTCTGAGCGCCATCCAAGACCCCCCCCCCCCCCCCCCCCCACTGGGGAGGTCTTTGGCAAAGCCAAGCGGACACAAACAAAGAGTGGGTTTGTATTATGCAACAACAGTACAGATAAGAAATATAGACATAGTACAATATGGGAAGCCTGCATGAAGCCTGCATGCTATTTCTCCTCTCCTCTGCAGGGCAAGGTTATAATAGTTTGGGATTTTTAGTTTGTTTTAGTTTGTTTTGAATACTAGGGCCTTACCCGTTCTAATATATGAACAGGAAATGATGTACAGAGTGGGTAATGCGATATAATAGATCACATTGATTGGGAGGAATTTGTTGACGGATGATCTTGGGAAGGGCACAAAGGTTTTTCTTCTTTTTCTTTTTGTGTGGCTTTCGCCTTTATTTTATATATTTTTTATGGAGGGACAGACAGTAGGCTGACAGGAAATGGGGAGAGAGATGGGGGGAAGACATGCAGTAAAGGCCGTCGGGATCGGGAGTCGAACCCGCGGCACACTGCCAGACTGGATTGCCAGCCAAGGTGCCTGGACCACTGAGCCATGGCCCAGGCCGGCACAAAGGTTTTTCAGGCAAGTGGTCTGCGTGCGGAACATTCCCTGGTGGGGGGGGGGGCAGGCACGTCACCACCATTCCTTGTGTACGTCGCGACACCGGCCCCCACTCTCACAGGTAGGTGATTTCATCCCCCCCACTTTTGACCACCCGACTGACTGTTTTTGTTGTTCCACTTGGATGTCAGCAACAAAGTTCTGTTTCCCCTATGAAAGCCTATTGGCCCATTTAAGATTGATTGAACGGCGACTAGTGCCATTTTTGTGTAGCCAAAGCATGCCTACCTGGGGATTTTGGCTGGGAATAGGCTAAAAATAGAACAGACAAAAAAAATGCGGGCATACATATGGGGTATTGCTGAGACTCGCATAAATACGTCTATGTGGCTGAGACACACATGCACGCACAGTTGCACACACGGCACACAGCCCAGAGTTGGTTAGAGACGAACATTGCAGTTGTCGCTATCATATCGGGGAGGAAGCGAGAGTGAAGTGAATCCACGTTAAGTTATCAGTATGGCTGGCTAGAGACTTGGGGGCGGAAGGTGCGTGCAAACCTGAAGATATACCGTATATGTTTCCAGTTGCTTCCAGTGAGGAATGGACCTGGCAATAGGCCCCGGTGCAAATATTTTGTTTAGCCCCCCTAAAAAATTAAATATTGTGGCTGGCTCGATTCATTGTACCAAACGCGTCTTTGAACTGTACCTAAGCGATCTGTTAGTAAAATTTTCAATCAATCTGTATGTATGTTAACATCAATTTGTATGTTTCACTTTCAATCAATCTGTATGTGTCTGTAATGTGACGTCTGTCTAAGTGCAGGGCTGCAGCCTGCAGGCTATCAGAAATGACTTTGGACAGATGGAAAAA
Source organism: Electrona antarctica (assembly GCF_951216825.1). Classification (NCBI taxonomy): domain Eukaryota; kingdom Metazoa; phylum Chordata; class Actinopteri; order Myctophiformes; family Myctophidae; genus Electrona; species Electrona antarctica. The sequence continues at coordinate 15,663,350 of NC_136802.1, forward strand.
ACTTTAGTTAAACTTGCAGAGTGACAGATTACATCTTTCTTTCATAATAATCCCATCTAGTGTTTCATTAGCGCAACGGAACGTGACAAAATAGGCTACAGCTGAGTTGTGCTGCTGACAGGCAGCGCATGAACACAGTAACACACGTTGAAACAAGGTGGTAAAGATACCAAGAAGGAGTGGACAGTGATGTCACTGTTATGCAACACGGAAGTAGTATGGACAGTCAGTGACATCACTGACGAATCCTTGGTGTTACTCTTCCTGCGACCGAGTAGCCTCTGAAACCAGGCTTTCACCATCGTCTTGACTCTTTTTTTCCCTTCCGGGAAAAAAAGAGTCAAGACGCTGCATTGCACCGGTTGCACCGTCGATATATTCGCTACTGGTTGCTTCAGTCGCTTCACTTTGTTCGTGCAGGTCAGCTTGTTAAAGAAAAGGAAAGAACAGCTCACTCGTTTCCATGCAAGAGTTGTCAGCTGTTGAGAGCTTAAAATGAAACCAAATGGACCCGTAAGGATCCATTTGGTTTCATTTTACACTCTCAACAGATCTATAAAGGTCCATTTGGTTACCAACTCTCCATTTATCCAATATAATAATATATATATTATATTATTATTGGCATACTATTGTGCCTGCAGCACAATTGGAAAGAACAGAACGTCGGTTGTGTTTAGCGTTAGCAACACTCTTAGCGTGCGGCGCTAGCTGCCATTACCAGCAAGGTCATGAGAGCCAGGATAAATAAAATCACACGTCTCAGCTTTACACTGAACTGTGTTCCGCAGTTTTCCCAGACAGGCTGGTCTAATGAAAAGTGAACGGAGGCTGGAAACCTCTTCAGACTCCATCTTAGCTAGTACTAGCACTTGCCTATAGCCTCGACGACCTTACAGGCATATACAAAGGCTAAACTTCTATTATGAAGACATAGCACTTTATAGTGTATACTCATAGTTTCATTGTACAGATGTTCTACTGTTAGACGGATGGTCCTTGATGACTATTTCTATGTATTTGATGTATTACCATGTGTTTTTCTTGCCTACTGTAAATCGCTCTGGAGCATCTGCTAAATGCCTAAATTGTAAATTGTAGTCTGAAACTGTTACTCAGCGCCAGCTGTGTGAAAAAGTGTTAAAAAAAGGTAAATTTGTTCATTTTTTAAGTGTCAATGTAGAAATACTCGGTTACAAGAAAAAGTCCAGAATTAAAAATGTGCTTCAATAAAAGCACCAAGGTATTGGCATCAAAATGCACCAAAAGTAAAACTACAACGACGACTACATATTTTCAGATGGGGGTCAGCGGCCAATTACATATATTTTTGGGGGTTCTTGACATGAAAATGTTTGAGAACAGAAAACTGTCAGGATTTAGAAGACATTTGTAAAAAAGTACAGTAAATACATTCATACAACGTCGACACATGATGGAGATATGTGGGTTTAATTCTGTCCGACAGTGACACTGTGTCGTGGAGGAGCCCATTATACCCTGGTGGCCTTTTGTGCGTTCAGAGCTGCAGCTGAGAGAGAGAGAGAGACTCCCCCGGGAAGCAAAAAAGAAGTTCACAAGTTCACGTGTGTGAAATGAGCCGTGAAATGTCTCTGCGAACATGTCCCTGTACGATCATCAGTCAGGACAACGTGTGCCTTCTCCTCCGCATCACGCACTCACGCACGCACGCACGCACGCACACACGCACGCACGCACGCACGCACGCACGCACACACACACGCACAAAGTACTATTCTTTTGAGGGCATTTTTTGGGGAGCCTCATTTAACCCATTAAGACCTTAGGCCGAGGCCTGGGCCATGGCTCAGTGGTCCAGGCACCTTGGCTGGTAATCCAGTCTGGCAGTGTGCCGCGGGTTCGACTCCCGATCCCGACGGCCTTTACTGCATGTCTTCCCCCCATCTCTCTCCCCATTTCCTGTCAGCCTACTGTCTGTCCCTCCATAAAAAATATAAAATAAAGGCGAAAGCCACAAAAAAAACATTTAAAAAAGGAGGAGGTGTAAAGGACCCCCACATTGATGTGTATTTGGAGACCCCGGAGACCCCCCCCAGAAGAGCACAAGCGCACAAGAACCACTGTTCTAAACCACTGTTCTAAATCCTACGAGTTTTCTGAAAAACACATGTTGCTATGTATTATACAGCTAAAATCTAAAATGATACAGATGCTTTCCCAGTTTTAACGTGTTAACCAGAGCGCAACTAAGTAAAACAAATAGAGAAGACGAAGAAGAAATCACGCACGCACGCACGCACGCACGCACGCACGCACGCACGCACGCACGCACGCACACTCCAAATGCATATACCGAGTGTGCTGCGTTAAAAAGTAGTACATAATAACAGATGTGGTGGTCGGCGGTCTGAAAATTGAAGTGTGGCGAATGACAACGCGGCTTGCATTTCAGTCTGATAATTGGATGTCGTTTCACGCATTTTTTACGCTAGGCAGCCGTAATGGATAATAACACAGTCAGTCACCGTAATAATACATCTGTATGTCAGAGAGAGAGAGAGAGAGAGAGAGAGAGAGAGAGAGAGAGAGAGAGAGAGAGAGAGAGAGAGAGAGCTAATATCAGTGGTTAGAAGAATTATACATTATATATCCTTGGAAAGTAGACCCAGAAGCGTATAATGGCTTCAAGTATGTCTTCCATGCTGGTTATGCACAATATTAATACTGAATAAATGCATGAAAAGTGAGACTTTTCCAGTAGCAACTAGACTCATTAAAGTTTCTGTGGCGACGGTGACTCATGGTGAACCAAAAAAAATGTTTGCTTAGCATATACAGCTACAGCATGTTGCTGTGTTGCACTTTTCTTTTGTTCATTTTTTTCTTTCTTTATTAAAATCTTTGGGAACAAAAGGTTCTAGGAACAGTTGGAAAAGTGGTTTGTTATAGAACCATAACATTGATAACATCAAGATACTAACTAGACCCTCCAGAAAAAACGCAGGGAAAAATCCTTGATTATGTGCGCTAAAATCCTTGATTTTGTGATGAAATATCTCGGTGAGATTGCGTGAAATAGTTGTGAAATATCATGTGAAAAAAAGACCCCTGGATAATCTGCGCAATTTGGCTGATTATGCGGTAAATTATGCGATTGCATACCATAATCTCATTTTCTGGAGGGTCTAAGATACATGCTTTTTGCCTGCAACAAGTTGACATGCACAGGGATCAGGGATGGATTTACGTAGTAGAGATGTTACAATAGAGCACCAAAGTCTGACGTCAATATCGGTAGAGGGCGCTAAGTCTACTGGTTCGTGTACTTTTTATTTGCATTGTATCCCCATAGGGGGATTTTAGATCGCCTTATATAAGAACTGTGTTTGAAAAATAAACAAATCATCCCGGCCGTTTCACTCATATGGATATGAAGAATCAACTGGCTGTGAGAAAACGCTAATGTTACTGCTGCTGAATTAGTTACAGTCTCACTAATTATGACTGACTGACTGACTGTCGTAAACTATACAGAGACACCTCCCCGAAAATATCGCCAGACAGTTTGTTTATTTTTTGGACCACAATGTTTATATGAGATGATTTTAAGATGACCCCACGTTATTCTCCATATAGCAAAACTTCCGCAAACCCCTTGGAACCAAGGGATGAGCGAGTGACGTCAGGACTTCGGCGCCCTACCGATATCAGTATCGGAATTGGTGTCGGCCGCCTGAAAAGCTAGTATTGATGTCGGTGAGAATGCCAGTGTATGTCAATCTGATTCCACGTAAGATCACATTTCATTTACACTAAACAATTACTTGTATTTTGAATGCTTCGGCTGATGTTGCACTATACTGTTTCATAATCGTATCCTCAGTGTGGGAGAGAGAGAGAGAGAGAGAGAGAGAGAGAGAGAGAGACAGAGACAGAGAGAGTGTTCAAGTCATTCAAGACCAGTTGTGGGCAAAGTACTGAACTCCAGTACCTTACACGAAAACACAGTCCACCACTGTTCAAGTGCACGACAGAGAGAGAGAGAATGATGCAATACCCTCCTCCCCCGATGACCCTGTGAATACCACAACATCCATACATAAATACCACTCGCTGTAATGGGAGCAAAGTGTTGGCTGATGACCACTAATTGGATGGGAAAGGGCTTTGCATGTATTTACAACAATGCACAGCGGGAGGTTAAGTGGAAATACAGAGTGGTATTAAAGAGCTGCTACCTGCTGCTAAACGAGAGGGTGGGCAAAGCACTTCTCCATGGGAAGGTTTTCTCCATGGGAAGGGGATTTTGTCGGCATGTCGTTTGAGGCGTTTTCACACGCATAACCGTGCAGCATAAGAACCAGAACAAGTGATATTTATGAACCAGTATAGGGGGTTGCACCACCTCACACTAAGTTTGAACTTACAGTAGCCTAGTTATAGCTTAAATGGCTTAAACATATTCTGAAATTTTTAACACAAATTTTCTCCCTCGGACAGACCCCATTTCAAATGGGGAGGGGGGAATAGCGGTCCATAGCTAAATACACATCAATTTGGGGGGTTGCTTGGCACGAAAAAACTGCACTGACTGGTCTATCAGATGTTTGCAGATATGCATTGTGGGAACACACGGCTGAGTAGTGCATCATCCCCCCCCCCCCCCAGCCCACACACACACACACACACACACACACACACACACACACACACACACACACACACACACACACACACACACACACACACACACACACACACACACACACACACACACACACACACACACACACACACACACACACACACACACACACACACACACACACACACACACACACACACACACACACACCTTTTCTTCCTCTCTGTCTGTGTTTTTGCTGTGTTCTTGTGCTCAGGGAGCGGCTAACCTCACATACACATTACTCATGCAGCTCATGAAAACATCAATATGGAGACACAGTCATTCCGTCGTTAGCCACGATACGAGGAGTTCTTGGCATGCCGCTGTGTTCATGCATGCGTGCATGTGTGAGTGCGTGCATACGTGCGTGTGTGCATGTGTGGAATTACCTTGCGAGGGGGTGTTAAAACAAAAATGGCAGAGGTAAGGTGGTTGCACACTGGTACGTTTTAGCGGATCAGAAAGTAGTGGGGTGTTAGTGACTAACACCCCACTAGACCCCGCTGGACAGCTGCGGAAAACACATAAAATAAACCCCAGTCCGAGAAAAAAAACGTTATACAGACAACATATTCATATTGTGCAAACGTGAATGATAAAAAGTGAGGTTGATTATTATTATTATTAATTTATTTTAAATTGTTATATCCGATATTCGGCCAAAAGAAAAAAAGACAAACGGTACGCACATTTTGCGTGCGTGCCGTGCGACTCTACGCACGGCGAGAAAAATTCAACTCCGGCTTTCGGGTGTATAACCCAAAAGAACGTCCTCACAACTATAGTAAAACAAACATGTGTGCGTGTGTGTGTGCGTGTGTGAGCGTGCGCGCGTCTACTCCACGTGCACATACGTAATGAGGATGGATGGATGAAAGCGAACATCTATCTCACGCTCCTGTCACAGCGGCTGGTCTCCTTCATCTGTGGTGCAGGAGCTCCTGTCATGTCGGCTGTCTGACGCACACTGCCCCCTCCCCCCACCACCACCCCCACCCCAGCGATCTAATCATACACAACACATAGCACACTACCCTCGTCTCCGCTCGTCTGATTACCTGCGTGGGTGCGTGGGTGCGTGTTCCACGTGTGTACACAAACACACAGTACAGTACATCGTTGCTGTCAGGCAGAAACCTTGTATCTCCCTGCTCTAACTTTGTGATGTTTTCATAAATGAACGTCCTACTTGATCATACTACAGTGTCACACAAAAGCATCAAAAGTAGCAAATCCACAAGCTGCAAACGCGTTGTCCCGCTTTTGAATTTGAACGCCGAAAAGTATGCAAGCATGTCAAAACAGTGCTGTCGGCCTCCCTCCCTCCACGTTCCTTCGTTTTCCTTCATCAAGACAAGCAGTGGGTTTCCGAGATGACTCGAAGAGAGGGAGACACTGCGGCGGCCCGCTGCGATTTCACAGCGCCGCCGCTCGTCCTCGGCAGGAGGGAGGCCGTTAGTTAGTTCCCAGTCACCCGCTGTCTGCTGCCTCCGAACTGACTCACGTCATGCTTGCATCTTTCCCTGCATAGCTCATACTGAGCGAGTAACTTTGCATAAAGCAGCTCTTTGTCTTTGTACAAGTGCAATTGGCTGCATATGCACATGATATGGTAAGTATAGGCTACTTACTTACTTACTTAAAGTCACTTAATTACTTATACTTACATTCATGCTCACTGGAGAACATTACGAACCAACCAAGCAACTAACAAACAACAGCTAACTAGCTAACAAAGCATGTTCAACTTGCCGTCCCTATTTTAGGCATCTTGTACATTTTGTGGAACATCTTTGAAAAGTATTCGGAAAAATATTCGGAAAGGGTTATCAGGCACTTTTATGGAGCTACTTTTGTACATACCACGTTTTGTGCTTTGTGAGATTACAGACAGATCTACAAGCTCACTACTTGTCACACTAAGACATTGTACACACTGACAGTAGGTCTGTGTGATCAGTGAACAAACGCAGTTCAGGTTGAAAGTGGGAAGTAGAGATAAATAAACGAAAGAGAGAGAGAGAGAGAGAGAGAGAGAGAGAGAGAGAGAGTCATCAACAATGACTAGGGGAATGTTCTGGTCAACAGATGATGCAGTGGGAAGTGGAGGAGTCAGAAGAGATAGATAATTACACTCGCATCCATCCAGGACCCTGCAGGGCAATTTGTGAAATGGAGAGGAACAGACAGGATTGCACGCGCATATACAAACACATGTGCACGCAGAAAGACTGACACACTCATGCTCGCAGACTGACAACACACGCACGCACGCATGCACACAGACTGACAACACGCACGCATGCGCACACGCATACGCACACACGCGCACACACACAGTATTACCGACACTCAAGTCTCCATAATCCATAATCTGGTTAAGGTGGATGAATGGAGCAGGCATGTGTGAAGAGAGTTTGTGTGAGTGACCGCACGGACCAAAGGGAGGGCACGCGCGCGAGCAAAATGTGCTGGCCAGGCAGAAGGCTGGTGAATTATTGTCTTAATTAGGCCAATAGAGACCCGTCCCAACGGGGAGGGGAAGATACATAACCCTGTGATCCCTCCATGCCTCCCTCCCCCTCCCCCCTAACCGCACTACAGCCCTTCTTTATGGCTTCTCCCACTACGCTTTTACTTAAAGCCCTTACTCATGCTCTCTCTGTCTGTATGAGTGTCTCTCTTTCTCTCTCTCTCTCTCTCTCTGTATGAGTGTCTCTCTTTCTCTCTCTCTCTGTCTGTGTGAGTGGGCGTTGCTCTATGTCTCTCTCTCTGTTCGCCGACAGGTTCTGAGTGATCGAAGTATGTATGCCGATTTATGTATGCCATATTGACATGCTAAAATAGGGGCGCCATGTTGAAACTGGAAAAACACAGACCAAGACCATGAAACAGGAACATACACACCTGTATAGAAAAGTGCAAATATGAGTTTATTTCCTTCTCTCTCTTTCTGTGTGTGTGTGTGTGTGTGTGTGTGTGTGTGTGTGTGTGTGTGTGTGTGTGTGTGTGTGTGTGTGTGTGTGTGTGTGTGTGTGTGTGTGTGTGTGTGTGTGTGTGTGTGTGTGTACGAACACTCCTCTATCTTGTGTTTACATCATTTCCCTCAGCTGCCGTTAGCGAACTAGCAAAGCAAACTACTGTATCTTTTGTGTTCTTCTCATTTTCGTTTCGTAATATCTAGACCGGATTTATGCACAAACAGCGCCTGGTGTAGAGCATGTGTTTATTATTAAAACCTTGGGAAGGCACTAACAACAACAGATTTTTAGGCTGAGATACAAAGAACACACCCACAGGGGCATCTTATGAAAAATGAATAAATAAATAAATAAACACCTCACTTGCAAACAGAAAAATTGCAATAAGAAAGTAAATACAACAAATAAATGAACACATCACATTGCTGCTCTCTCCGCGGCCCCTCACACATACAAACAAAGGTTGGGGTGGTTCGAAGTGAACCAGGCTGAATTGGCTGTTCCGACTTCAACGATTGTTTAACCTTTCGAGCGGTGAGCCAACAATGGCTGGTAAACACCGCTATGCAACTAGCAATTAGATTTTCCTCCAGTATCGGCAGAATTGCTTCGATAACAGCGCGTCGTGTTATATTTGTGGGTGCGTGTATGCGCACACAAGATAACTCCAGAATGTATGCAAGTGCTATTATGTTGTAGTCGGGCAGAAACATCTTTATAACTTTTATTTTTTTGAGTGGTGCAACCACTCTTATAGACAGCTATGTGTGTCGCTGGGTCCCTGGACTAGTCCCTGTCTGGGTCTGTCCGAGCACGAAAATAGCCCTTGGTTGGTTTTCACAACCAAGTGTCACTGTTGCACAGCCTAACACACACGTATCTATGATGATTTGGGGTGTTACAGTACAGTACAGTACAGTACAGTACAGTACAGTACAGTACAGTACAGTACAGTACAGTACAGTACAGTACAGTACAGTACAGTACAGTACAGTAACACACGGTAACTCTGCTCTTCTGTTTACTAAAGAGATGGATAGAAGGGTTGTTACTGTATAAACACTATGGCAATGACTGCTGTCAAAACATATAACTATTTATTTAATATCATGTCAATGTCAGAAAGAACTACAGTATTCTGTGCTTAAACATCCTCAGCGCCTCTTGACACTCTTGACACATGGTGCATTTATATAGCGCCTTTATCCAATGCGCTTTACATATATTGTGCATTACATTCACCCATTCACACACCAGTTCATACACCGATTGCAGCGGAAGCCATGCAAGGTACCAACCAGCACATCGGGAGCAATTTGGGGTTCAGTGTCTTGCCCAAGGACACTTTGACATGTAGACAGGAGGAGCCAGGATTCGAACCGCCGACCCATGGATCATTGGACGACCTGCTCTACCTCTTGAGCCACAGTCGCCCGATAATATAAGAATATAATGAAGTGATAATTATTGTCTCTACCAGGCCGAAGGCATGGGGAGAGAGTATGTTTTGCTCTCCGTCCGTGTGTGAGTCTGTGTGTGTCTGTCCGTCTGTTACCAACTAATCGCCGGCACCGTTAACCCGGTCGATGCCAAATTTTGCACACACACTCCCTGGATGCCAACGATGAATGGGGGGGGTCGGCCCTATAGGTCTGGGACTCTGGGTTAAAACGCTGTACCCTCACAGGCTTTGAATGCTATCAATGCAGGGTTAGTAGTCGGACAACGCACAGCTACTGAGATGTTGGTAGGTTAGTAGACGGCTGCTGAGACCATCCAATGCACTGATTAAACGTGATTTTGTCCCTTTCAATGCATTGATAGCATTCGAAACGAGTAGTACGGTCCATCTTCCAAAACCATCGGCCCTCTCTCTCTGACCTTGTCCGTGATCACTGAGAGTCCGACTGAGAGTCGACACACACACACACACACACACACACACACACACACACACACACACACACACACACACACACACACACACACACACACACACACACACACACACACACACACACACACACACACACACACACACACACACACACACACACACACACACACACACACACACAGTCCTCATCGTGTGTGTGTGCTGCTCTTGAACAAGCACACAGAGCAAAAACACACAGATGTGTGCTAACAAAAGCACACACACAAGCCACCACATCAGGCCGTCTATCTCTCTCACAGACACACACGCTCACAAACAAACACATACACACATGTAGTATGTGCACGTGCGTGCCTAATCAGCAGCGCCAGGAGCTGGGCCCCTGTGGAGGGGAGGATCAGTGTAGCAGCTGGCATGGCCCTGGGCGCTATAGGATGCTGCGCACGCGTGCGGGGGGGGTTAGGTCTCCCAGCTCTGTGTTTAAGAACCAGCGCCCGCGGGGGCCCTCCCTGCCACCGGGGGGAGCCGTCACTCAGCGCCGCGGGGGAGGAGGAGGAGCCTATGATGAGCAACATGCAGGATGGGAACAGTTGTCACCTGTTACGCTCTCCGGGCCAGCGTACTGCTATAGGCGGTTTGAGTGACGCGTCACATTGAAATGGATGCATTGTTGCAGTGGTGTATACAGTAACTAACTAAGTACATATACTGAACTACCAACTACAGTACTTGAGTAACATGTTGAGGTACTTTTACTTTACTGGAGTATTTCCTATTTCCGATGCTTTTACATTTACTCCACTACATTTATTTGAAAACTTTAGTTACTATACTTACAAAATGTACACATAATTTCGGGCCATTTTAAAATAGTCTATCTACAAGTCACAATGCGTCACGATGCGACGCATTGTGAGCTTGTAGATGTGCTATTTTCAAATGATTAAAATTACCTTTGACCTTTGAAAACTTGAAACAGGGCATTCTGCATAATGAGTACTGTACATTTTTAATTCCGGGCATTTAGTATTTCTACAGTATATAGCAGCATTGATGCTTTTACACAAGTAGAATACTTTTTACACCACTGATGTGTTGTTCATTTTTGCACAAATCATTGTGATTAATCCTTTAAAACTGGGAAAACATGTGTCATTTTAGATTTTAGCACATTGTTTGGCGATAAAAGAAATTGCTCCCGGAGGGTCCCTGGTAGTGCATTAAGCAACTAGTCGACTAGTAAACCCACTAGTCGACCTTGTTGGTACTAGTTGACTAGTTGATAAGATAAAATAATAATAGGTAGTTAATACTAGGTAGTTAAACAGTTGTTGTTGGCAGTGTGCCGCGGGTTCGACTCCCGATCCCGACGGCCTTTACTGCATGTCATCCCCCCCATCTCTCCCCATTTCCTGTCAGCCTACTGTCTGTCCCTAAAATAAAGGCGAAAGCAACAAAAAAATAAAATGTAGAATGCGTCTCAGGTCTCAATAGGTTAAACTCAATGGCTCAATGCAGCATAGCTCACAGTGCAACGCGCTTTGAGCTTGTAGATCGTACATTTTATAGGACCTTGTCGATCCGCTCGTAGATCTGCCAATTGTAAACCGATAGATGCAATTAATTGCTGTTTATCTAAAAAATATGCGATTGATCAGGCAATAAATATACGTGACAAACAAGCACTACCAAACAGCCCGAGGCTGGTTTAGTCTCACTGAGAGTTAGTGTTGTTGTTGCAGAGACAATTATTACAGAGAAATTAAAATCTATAAAAAAATAATAAAAAAAATGCAGTCATACAAATTATACAAGGCGATTAAAATAACCAAAACAACATGGTCTATGGAACCCGCTGCAGCTCCACTAATTAATGCTTCTAATTACAGTATGTCCAGCTGCTACCGTATTCAGCCAGCTCTTTGTGGAGTTAGAAGTTAACTATAAAGCAGTGGTTCTCAAACTCTTTTAATAAAGGAACCCCACAACTCTGAAGCTGCGTTCACACCTGAATAATTAGAGCGGTGCGATTACATATACAAAGTCAATACAAAGACGAGAAGTTGCACGAACGGCGCGAACGGGCACGGCGCGGACAGCCGACTGGTATCTTCGCCCTGGCTGGACAATTCAAACTGAAGCGATCTTCGCGTCCCCCCCCGTCCCCCGACTCCACGAATCGTATCCTGACAGCCAATCAGCGTTGATGTACGGAACCCCGGAAATGTTTTTGGCCGTTTGGTTTTATTCATCCAGTTCCAACTGAACTGACCACCGGTGGAAATAATATACAGTACAAACCCTTTGCAAAGACATAGGAACTAGTTTTGCTGCTCATAAATGATGGAGTAGGAGGAATTATGTTAACTATATTGAACCGAGCCGTCTTGGGTGAACGAGCGGGTCCATTTGGTTACTCTCCCAAAGTTAAATTACTGTCTACAGCCAATAGGTGTGCAACGCAGGCGAAAGGGACTTTTTACAAACGCTGACCTGCGCAACCAAAGTGAAGCGATTGAAGCGGCTGGAAACACAAATATATATCTTCAGGTTTGAACAAACCTTAAAAGTGTACAAATCTAATTGGTTCCATTTGTACCCTGAGGGTCCCTGAACCCCCCTTTGAGAACCACTGCTGTTAGAGCTAAACTGCACTCGCTGCTCATTAGGCAAGGCAACATATTCCACAATCACCGAATGCTACATATATGGAGTCTAGAACTACACCTGAGTACGGAAGCTGCCATTTCCGTTCACAAACATATATTTTAAAATATCTTTACATTTATGTATTGTTTTAATCAATTTCTGCTAAACATCAAGCTACTGTATATATGCTTAGATGATTCCGATTTATATTAGCATACATTTGTGCGACTGTAAAGACGAAACGGAAGTGTGGCGGAGGCTTCACTTCTGCTTTATGGCTTACTCATGATCAGAGCTTCCGTTCTGCAGACTGTATGGTGGAGAGGCAACAGTCTGGCCAAGCGAGACCAATCCCAGGCACGCTGTTCACAGACAGATGGACGGCATGTGTCCTTGAGCAACCTGTGCACTCATTACAAGGCACTGCCGCTCTGGAAGAGAGACTCCCTCACATGATGAACACTCAAACACTGCAAGGGTCGAGGGCTTACGCAAGTATACGGAATGTTATGGCATGGTGTATGGGTGAGTTTCTGCCTCTGTGTGTGTGTGTGTGTGTGTGTGTGTGTGTGTGTGTGCATGAGCGTGTGCGTGCGGGCTCTTCAGCAGCAGTGATGGGGGATCATGTTCCGCCTCATCAGTAAACAGGAGAGGCTGGCAGCTTACTGTATATCACCTAATGCATTCACGCGTACACACACAAGCACAAGCACACGCACACGCACACACACACACACACACACACACACACACACACACACACACACACACACACAGTCTCCTATTAACCCGAACGTGGGATCTGGTTACCACTAGCGAAGAATCTTCAAGGCGAGCGTCTAATCAGCAAAACCGGATCACTTAATGCTACCAGACCGTGGAAGCATTAAGCTGCACGAATACACAGCGGTGGGAAGCGAGTCGACTGTGGGAGAGTTTGTTGTTGTGACAATAAGGGCTACGTGGACAGAATGGACAAACCAAAGGGTTGCAATCATGCAGATGTGGTTTTCTTCTTGCAAGACTAGTGATTTTGAACAACAACAATCGAAAATAATGTTCAAAAACAGACTCTAGCAGACATGGATTTATAGGGCAAAGCTCCTAGCTCCATTGTGGCCTCTCCCTGTTCACTCTCCCATGCCCGAGACGAGACTGAAATGTTCAAACCGGAGCCTCTCCTCAGTGGCACCAACCATCTGTCTTAAGGAGAGGTCCAATTCACTTGGTAAATCACCAGTGAAAATGAACCAAGAACACATTTCCAAAACAGTTACAGTAAATCATCCACAAGGTAAGTATTAAAGTAGCTATAAGCAAATTCTGACCTGGAGTTTTTGGGAACATCTTAATTAGTTTTCTTTCCCAGACAGCCAGCAATGGATTAAACGCTCCCCCAAAGAAATGTAGTCGCTGTGACACCTCTAGGGGCCGCGGGCTGCCTTCAAAGATATTCCTAAAACCTTGGTCCAAAGTTTCCCTCGTGCAAATGACTAACCAATCAGGAAGTGGACCAATGACAAAGATTCTAGGAAAAGTGTGTGTGAACAGAGTTGCATTCCGGTGCATTGCGATGTTTGGTGTTTGGTAATGAAATGTTCTGCGGGTCTTGAAAGATTAGTAAAAATGCTAAAAAATCACTGGCGGTGTGGGCAGACTGTTCTAGTTAAACTCTGTCAGTTAATGAGTTATGTAAATATGATGTGATTCTTCCACCACTGCATGGTCTAACCCCCCGCACACACACACACACACACACACACACACACACACACACACACACACACACACACACACACACACACACACACACACACACACACACACACACACACACACACACACACACACACACACACACACACACACACACACACACACACACACACACACACACGTGGCGGTTGCCTGGCAGTATGGGGCATTACATGCTACCCACACTGCATTGATTTGCACCAGCAGGTCTTTCACCAGGCAGACTTCATTTGTTTGACTCCTACTATCATCACCGTTAAGGCAGCAGTAAGGGGGTTTAGCACTGAGCAAACACATTCAATCGTATTTAGCTCCACCGATTCAACAAACACCTTCTAAATCGATAGTTCTTAAACTTTCGAGATCTTTCAAAAGATCGACACACACACACACACACACACACACACACACACACACAGGCCAGATAAACAAGCAGCCTCATCTGGCCCCATGCACAGACTCCTGTCCGTTACACCAGATAAATAATGATTAATGCACAACATGGGCATGAAATTAATGAGCAATAAAAACACAGACACTGTGATAAACCGAGAGAATTGTGTTGGCAGGCAGCGTGCTGCCTTTGACCACTTAAACCCCACTATTTGTCATTGGACGATGCAAAAACGCTAATCCACGCCTTTGTTTTTTCTCGGCTTGATTACTGCAATGCACTTTTTTCTGGACTGCCTAAGAAAACAACTGACAGATTACAACTTGTCCAAAATGCAGCAGCCAGAGTTTTAACTAGAACTAAGATGAGAGAACATATTACTCCAGTTTTGGCTGCACTGCACTGGCTTCCGGTTGTTTTTAGGATTGATTTTAAAATTATTTTACTGGTGTATAAAGCTCTCAATGGTCTCGCACCTTCCTACCTACATGACTGCCTGCCTAAATATGTCCCAAACCGCCCCCTAAGGTCTTCCACTGCTGGCCTGCTCGCTTTGCCTAAAAAAAATGGCAACTAAAAAATATGGGGAAGCAGCGTTTTGCTTCTACGGGCTGACGGCGTGGAACAAACTCCCACTGTACCTTCGACAGGCAGCCTCTGTAGACATTTTTAAAGCGCAGCTCAAGACCCACTTCTACACTCTTGCTTTTAATTGATCTTTTATTTTTTTTTGTTATTCATGTCCTCACTGTATTGCATTACTGCTCTTGTTTTGTTTTAATGTTTATGCCTTGTTTTTTTTGTTTTTTTTCCATTGCTCTGTAAAGCACTTTCATGTCATGAAAGGTGCTATACAAATAAAGTTTTATTATTATTATTATTATTAAACCGTGGTTGACTTGGGTCTACACTTGGGCCGAAGGTTTTCCCTCAACACCAATGATTCCCAACCTGTTGGCCGTGACGGTATTGCAAGTGGGCCCCCAAATAATTGGTACAATATTAAGCTTTTAATGTAATGATAAAATATAACATCTTATTTAAAACCTTGACAAATTAGTTGGCATTGTTAAATGCGGATGAATAGTAATTGTAAAACATTGTCTGCTGTTGAAGTATATATATACGAATTTGAATAGCCATCTGTTGTCTGCGATTGACGTGTATATATATATAATATGTTTAATCTATAGCTTTCTATGGATCTGAAACTGCAACGCTAGATTGGACAAAATGACCTTGTTATCAGTGAAAGAAGTTACATATAGTATCCCTTTAAGTGTTCAATTATTAGGTTTATAAAGCCTTGTTGCATCATTCACAGGGGCAGCACTATATGTCTGAACCGGGCTGATTCTATCAAACAACACATTCATTCATTCCAATGAAGGAATGTGTTGATCCTTGATCAGTGCTAAATGCATGCTCAGTATTGTCTCCTTCAGCAGGCAGCGCAAGTCATGGCTGACCTCATCATTGTACCAACTGTACGGTCTGATGTTTAATTACGTGCTGATAATTCATGAGCACAAGCTGCTGCTAATCGGCGTGCTAAATGCGGGTTGACCTTGACGAAGACACATTCGCAACCCCCGAAAAGTCTGAGCCCACGTTCGTCTGGATTAACGCCATCTGTTCTTTTAATTAGGAAGAAGCGGAGCGATGTTTTCAAATGGAAGATTAATCACAAAGTGTAGATGGAACCTTCCGCACTGTGGACGTGTCAGTTATTTAACAGACACATGAGTGACATCGCAATCGAGGTCAGTGTACGAAATGCGGTCGACTTCCTTTGACTTCTCTATAATTTTTACCCCACAATTTTTGGGTTGCAAAAATGGTCTTCGTGAGGGTACCTACCCTATGGGACACATACCCTACACATACCCATACCTACCCTAGGGCAGTGGTTCCCAAAGTGGAGTCCGGGGACCCCCAGTACAATATAAATTGTGGTGCCAGAGATATAAATGCCATTACATGGGGGTCTGTAGCCTATAATTCATGTCAAATTGGGGGTCCTTGAAATGAAAATCGGTGAAAATCACTGCCAGAGCCGTAAAAAGCTTCTCTAATGGGGGCACGTGCTGTCACCTCACAGCTAGAAGGTCCTGGTCTCTAAAACTACCTCTCCCTGGCCAGCCTGGGCGCCTGATGGAGGGGAAAGGAACTGGTCGGAATAACGTGTTCCTTCCACGCGCTACGTCCGGCCGGGGAAACTCCCCCGTCAGGTGAAAAGATGCAGCTTGGACTCCTCAGGCATAGAAGGAAGCATGAGGTCAGTCCGCTGCATGTCCCCCCAGGTTGGCAGAGGAAGTGTAGCGCCCAGGATTACATTAGATAATTGACACTGGGTGAAAAAATGGGTTGCAAAATCGTGGGATAAAAATTATATTAAAATCTTCTCTAATGGGGGTCTGCAGACTAATTAGTGTCAATTTGGGGGTCCTTGACATGAAAAAGTTTGGGAACCACTGCCTCTGACACACACAGAACATGCAAACTCCACACAGAAAGGCCTTTTCGCCTACCCCACCTACTGTATGATGATGTGGAGGAGAGAACACACCCACAGCGTCCAGAGCGGGGACCCAGGTGACACGGAAGTCGACGGTGTCCCCCCGTCGACTTCCTTTGAGGCGGTTAAAGTGGAGTGTTCTCAAACATAATTCTCACATACCACCCAAATTATATGTAGTTTAGCCACGGACCCCCACCATAGCCCACATTATTTCAGTCAGCCCAGTTCAGAGAAGTAGATCAGCTAATTTCGGTATACGCACTAAGAGTCTAAATCAGGCACATAATAACCCTATAACCCCTGTCCGTCCCTAGTAAAGTCCTTCAGTGATTATAATAGATATTTAAATTTATTTTACGATGAGAGAGAATTTGAAGTGGTCAAACTAGCAATAGAATACAATGTTCACGAGCACCTTCCATAAAAACCAAATGGTCTCGTATATTAAGGCAATTTTTTAATCCCTGGCGTAATAAAATATCTGGTGTAGCCTTCGATTAGCCATCTGGAGTGACGGTCGGCTCTGATGATCAGAGAGGCTGTTAAAGGCCTGTAGTTGGACGCAGGCAGCATCACTCGCCTGATCCAATCAAGACCTGTCAATCCTCCCAATCTGTCCCAGTCAGAGCTATAGCGTATAGACCTGTCAATCATCCCAGTCTGTCCCAGTCAGAGCTATGGTATATAATGTTTTCTTCAGTGACGGATCAACCCCTCCCAAGGCCCTGGCGCTACACCAAATCAAAAGGCCCCATGCACACATGCGCGTGATTCACACGCCTGGAACACAATCAAGAACGACACATTTCGCATGTGTGCGGCCAGTGAATGAATGCGTGTGCGCTCAGCGCACGTGGTCACCACCAGCGCGATCGCCACTGCAGTGCTTCCCGACTGGGTCTGCTATTTTCGATTCTCCTCCCACCTGAGTGGTTATGAAACTGTTGGACGACCAAAATCACTAGTGGGGGTTCCTGTGTTACATTGAAATCGGTGACCCATGGCTACGCTTTCAACTATCGACATTTATAAGCTGTACCGATTTGAAATAATCTCTCGCACAGGGCCCTGCAGGCTGCGTAAATGCCATTGTTGATCCAGGCCTGTGTATATACACAATGGTGGACATTTACTCGAGTACTGTACTGTACCTGAGAAATTATTTTAACCCTTTATAACTTAAAGGGTTCAAAAACAGTGGTTTTCAACCACCAGTGGTCCTTGAGGGGGTTCCAGGTGTTCCTCAGCTAAATGATGAAACGTTGGTAACCAAATGGTGTAGATCAGGGGTGCCCACACATTTATGACGTGAGATCTACTTTCAAAATGACCAGCTCAACAAGATCTACCCACTGAAAAAATAAGTGTACCATTGCTGAAAATAGTTTAAATATATAATGTACCTGGGGGGGCTTTGGAATAGGGAGGGGGGAGAAATTATGACAGGCAGTTTCTGCTGTCAAAATATGTCCCCCCCGTATTTAACTTAAACACCCAATGCATTCTCAATGGCAATAGCACAAACTTTGGCATGCTACTAGTCCTACATACTTACACCTAGAAACCCCATTCAAACCTATTTAGGTTCATCTTACGGTGGACATGTTTCATAGTTTTAGAAATATAGTGCTTTCAAATTTGAGAAATTCACAATGGGGCTCAATGGCAGATATTGGCACGTCAAAAAAGCAATTTCACCTAGAAACTCCATTCACAGTTTTTATAATTCAGCTTACTGTGAAGACAAATGCTGGAACTTTTTACTTTGAAATTATTTGTAGTTTCTCAGTTATTTAACTTAAACGCCCAATGCATTCTCAATGGCAATAGCACAAACTTTGGCATGCTACTAGTCCTACATCAGGGGTGCCCACACATTTATGACGTGAGATCTACTTTCAAAATGACCAGCTCAACAAGATCTACCCACTGAAAAACCTTCAACCTAAACTTCAAACCTATTTAGGTTCATCTTACGGTGGACATGTTTGCCTGAAAAGAAATCTTTGAAATGTTTCATAGTTTTAGAAATATATAGTGCAAGGACACTTCGACACCAACTCTGGGGGAGCCCGGGTTCGAACTGGCAACCTTGCAGTTACCATCCAGCCACTCTACCCCCTGAGCCACCGCCGCCCTGTTTTGGTTTGGTTTTACTATAGTTTATGACAGAATGGAGAGAGAAAGCTAAATTCATTGACAAAGTACATTTGGAATTTGTCACCCATCCTACACACCCTATAGTATAGGGTGTGTAGGATGGGTGACAAATTCCAAATGTAGATCCTTAACTCCTGAAAGTATAAAATGAAACCAAATTAATTTTACACTCTAAAGAGTTAAATTATTGTTAAACATCTGGCATTACTTAATTTACAAGACGTCTACACAATTAGAGCATGTAGAAGAAGTGTTATTTTGATCAAAGTTTGCCTGCTGTCTCTCCTAATGGTACCAACATCAATACAGCATGGAATTGTGGACAAAATCGCATTCAACAATAACAAAATATTATTTTGTTTTTCGTCTGTGAGTCTCATCAAATGGTGGTCGGTGGCTCAAATGCAGAATAAATAATGGACCTTGATATGAAAAGGTTTAAAAACTGAGCTAAAAGATATCCGATGCATATATAGGTTTAAAGTGCTTATAGAGTCACTTCTCTTGGGCTCGTTTTTTTCATAGACCCGGTTGCTTATTTCTCTCGGAAAACTTGGTGACACTGACTTCAATGTGCAACAGTGTCGTCTGTAATGCCACGCCTAGGACAGCTGCGCGTTCTAAATATGTAAAGGACTCACATTTAGCGCCCTGCCCTTTGTGTGGTTTATAATAATATAGGTGTAAATGAGTGTTTGAACACTGTGGAAACTGTGCGAGCTGTGATTTCACACCTTGCTCAGTAGCCAGGGAATCAATTAGGCCACCTTAGTAGCGAGTGACTAATTCCCGTGCCAGTTGCCGTGGGCTAACCCCCACCCACCCGCCTCCCCACTCCTCTGGCCGCACTCACGCGGCAGACTGTATCAAATATGACTGACTGACTATCGTAAACGATACAGAAACATCTCCCCAACAATATAGCAGAGACGGTTTGTTTATTTTTGGACCACAATTCTTATTATTATACGATTTTAGATGACCCCATCCCCATGTTATTCTCCATAGAGAAACACTTCAGTGAACCATGCAGGGGATGAGCGATTGCGTCAGGACTTTGGCGCTATACTAGTAATAGTATAACGCTTTACAAACACATCAACCAGCACTGGACCTATATTATTATTATTATCATCATCTATATTATTTAGCGCTTGTTGTGCCGCTTCAGCGTTGCCCGTCATGCTGCAGATTCATTTTCTTCTCTCTCCGCTCGCAGCTCTCGCTGTCATCCTGTCGAGAACGGGGAGGCGGGTGGGAAGGGGTCGGGGGGATTGCACGGCAACTGGTAGGGGAATTAGTCACTCGCACCTTAGTCACAAGTGAGGTGAAAGTGATTCACTTTTGTATTTACTTATATCCAGGACCGCCAGTTTGATATTCATTGCCAGTGGTTCACAAACTTTGAAGTTTGCCCCCGGGCCCGACCTTAAATAGTGATATTAGCACATATACAAGCCGCAATGTGAGCTTGTAGATATGTAGCTATTTTCACTATTACCTTATTTTGAAATATGAAATGTATTCATGAGATTTTTTTGAATGTTTTAATTCGTTTTTTAATTCTGAATTCTTTTTTTCCCCTTCATTTTTCACTTTTTGAAAGTCATTTTTTTGTTTTGTTTTTTAAAGGTAAAATTAAGGGTTATTTACTCGTGACAGTTTAAACATGGGTCTGCGACCCACAAATGGGTCCCGACCCAGTGTCCCGACCCAAATGGAACCAAAGGGAACCGTTAAGACAATGGGCTTGGTTTGGTTTTGGCGTGTTTTTCTTTCCTTCTTTCTTTCAAATGATCAAAGCCTGTATGTTAAAGAGACTTCTCATTATAATGCGTGCACACAAGTGTGTACTGTGTAGAATAGCTATATTTACCTGGTAAACAAGGCTCTGCTTTCCCCAAGAGAATTATATTATAACATCGGATGGACATATAGTCCCACACGTAAGCAGCTCACAGCACATGGACATGATCCAAACTGTCAGCAACCAACTTTCGGGGGCGACCTTCAAAAAGCTCCCATTTTCAGATAGAACCAGAGTGTTCGGAATTTCCATATACAGTAACCTTCCACGTCCTACAAACTCTTCTGAAGGAATACTGCAGTCTTTTGTCTCGTCCTTAATTCGGCATGCATTTTGGGACTTTTCATGAAAGATTGTCCTGACAGAACTTTGAGATATCTTACATAAGTCTGAGGGCAGCTTTTGTCCTTGCAGGCTTCTAGGGGTTGTCTGCAGCAAAATGTCATCATCAAAGTCAGTTTAAACACTGTAACCATACACTGTATATACTGTAGCTATACAAAAATAACTAGAACTGCACTCTGTCGAGAGCGTTGCACACTGGCCTACTAGTGCGCAAGCAGAGCGCGCAAGTACTACCGACCTCTACGAACTTAATATCACCCGTATGCATATGTATACATGTATGTAACTTGAAAGTAGTATACTGTGGTCGGCTGGACCGAATCATACTGTATGTATGATGGTCATATTCTATAACTTATAATTGGCTGTTGATGGTGAAAGATTCAATATCGGGTGGGTAAAAGGTTATGTATGTATGTATGTATGTATACATGTATGTAATCTGAAACCTTAATCTGAAAACCGAATCTTAATTACGTCACCATCAACAGCCGATTATAACCACGCCTACCATACATACTGTACCACTTCGGGACCAGCCGACCACAATACTTGCGCGCTCTGCTTGCGCAAGTAATAATAATAATCACAACCGTGTGAACTGTGAAGTGAGGGCTGCTCTTATGATCATACGTCATCATACATCATCTCATTTTTTGTTTGTGTTTACACACTTTTGTCTTCAATGTTTGTGTTTACACAGACCCTCAAGAGCAGGACATACAGTAAGATGGGCTAGTGTCCCTCAAAAATCACAATGTGAAGTGAGCGGTGCCTTTTATCATGATTATGTTGTCTGATCTCATCCTTGGTCTGCCCGGGGGTCTCCTCACATGCAGTGGGACGTGCATCGAGGACCTCCCTAGGCAGAAGCCCAAGATGCATCCTAACCAGATGCCTGAACCAAAGAAGCAGTGATCATGGGTCCCCAGCCTCCCTCAAACTTTGTGGAATAGAGAAAATCACAGCCCCGCCACAAGGAGGTGATATGATTAACAAATTACTCCGCAGAGAAGCACTGTGGATACATACACTACACTTTAGAACCCAATGGCCTTAATGAAGAACTGAGCCTCTCATGTTTTATAGACATGCGTTTTAGACGGTCCCAGAGGTCTTCACTTCTTGCTCTGAGAGTGTATTATTGTAATGTTTTCAATGTGCCCTTGTATTCCCTTTCTTTTTTATATTTGGCCCCATGGCCCCTATTGGTGTATGTTCATTGTTTTTCCATAGCCATACTCATAACTGTATAGACTGCTGGCAGTATGTGGTTATTACATGTAAAATGGCCATTTGTCATTGGCTCATTGATAGCCCAGCCCATAACTACCCTGTATTTAAAGACTTCCCCAAATGCTGCCACCTTTATGACTCTGATGAAGACTGCATAGGTCGAAACATTAGTCGTTTTTGTATACTAGCACCTAATAGTATAGTATACTAGCACCTGATAGTATAGTATACTTGCACCTAATAGTATAGTATACTAGCACCTAATAGTATAGTATACTAGCACCTAATAGTATAGTATACTAGCACCTAATAGTATAGTATACTAGCACCTAATAGTATAGTATAGTATACTAGCACCTAATAGTATAGTATACTAGCACCTAATAGTATAGTATACTAGCACCTAATAGTATAGTATACTAGCACCTAATAGTATAGTATACTAGCACCTAATAGTATAGTATACTAGCACCTAAATAGTATAATATACTAGCACATAATAGTATAGTATACTAGCACCTGATAGTATAGTATACTAGCACCTAATAGTATAGTATACTAGCACCTAATAGTATAATATACTAGCACCTAATAGTATAGTATACTAGCACCTAATAGTATAGTATACTAGCACCTAATAGTATAGTATACTAGCACCTAAATAGTATAATATACTAGCACCTAATAGTATAGTATACTAGCACCTGATAGTATAGTATACTAGCACCTAATAGTATAGTATACTAGCACCTAATAGTATAATATACTAGCACCTAATAGTATAGTATACTAGCACCTAATAGTATAGTATACTAGCACCTGATAGTATAGTATACTAGCACCTAAATAGTATAATATACTAGCACCTAATAGTATAGTATACTAGCACCTGATAGTATAGTATACTAGCACCTAATAGTATAGTATACTAGCACCTAATAGTATAATATACTAGCACCTGATAGTATAGTATACTAGCACCTGATAGTATAGTATACTAGCACCTAATAGTATAGTATACTAGCACCTAAATAGTATAATATACTAGCACCGTGCTGCTCCGGTGTCGTCTCCTCCTTCTGCAAGGACCTCTTGTAATTGCGACCTTATTCTTTCGGTCATGATGACCCACACTTCATGACCATAGGTGAGAGTAAGAATGAAGATTGCTCGGCAGACAGAGAGCTTTGCCTTCTGGCTCAGCTCTCTTTTCATCAGAACCATGCGGTACAGCGGCCGCCCATGTCGCTCCGACCCCGAGATAGGCTACTTAAACTAGGGATAGATGAAAGTAGGCTGACAGGAAATGGGGAGAGAGATGTGGGGGGTGACACGCAGTAAAGGCCGTCAGGATCGGGAGTCGAACACGTTTTGGACCCCGCGGCACACTGCCAGATTACCAGCCAAGGTGCCCAGACAGCCACCCGGGCTATTATTATTATTATTCCCTGCAGGTGGACAAGGTTTGTTTTTCTTTGTTTTTAGTGTTTTAATTTAGAAACTATAGTAAAGGTTCATCAAGAGTTTGACCAGATGAAGAGCCTTGGCTCGAAACGTTGTCAATAAATAAACCTTTTGGTGCATACGAGTGTGCGGGTTCCCTTCTCCTTTCCAGTGTTTTCATTTACCGACATTCTTGGGTTGCCCCCCCCCCCCCCCCCCGATGATAGGGCCCCCCCCATGATGATTTTTTTTTTTTGTGTGAAAAGTCATGATGAAATATTAAAGAAGAGTAGGCCTACCTCAAGTTGCCATGTATTGCTGTAAAATATACCCGGGTTTAGTGATGGTTTGACAAAAGTAAAGTTTAGTGTTCTAGGGTTAAGGGGGTCTCTGCCACGACATATTTTCGGATGGCGCTCCCGCGGCCAAAATCGCCAAATACAAATAAGTTGGAGAAGCAGTGAGAATGCTGTGTTCAGACCCTATCCCACGGTGTCAGTTCAGTTAAATGAAGGTTACTTGTTAAAGCAGTGTCACATTATACAAGCTCTTTCCTCTGCTGGGAACATTTTCTTGTTTTCTAATCGACAGGTTGCTGTATTGATCGATGGCTCAGCTGGAGTGTGACAAGGTCAAGAGCATTATGGCCGCATCTACGAGTCTCAGCGCTTCTCACACTATGCTCATTTCAAGGAGGACCCCCGCTTTGATCTTCATTAGGTCACATGGAACCCCATTTGATACGATTTCAAGCTCTCAATCACTTGTAGATCTGATATTTTTTGAAAAACGTGAACATTTTTGCAAATCTTTGAAAATCTTTGAAACATATATAACAATATAAGAAACATTTTAAACTGAAATATTTGCTTCTGGGGGTCCCTGGAACAACATATTTTGAGATGGAGGTCCGTGGCCAAATGCCAAATACAGTAATTTTGGGGGTCATTGACATCAAAAGGTTTGAGAACCACTGATATAAACATACGTTTTTCAGAAAACTGTTAAAAATTTAGAAGACCTTTTGTAGAGTCTGCCTCAAGGTCTTTAATGGGTTAAGAGATTGTTCCAAATTGTACAGTGTCGAAGCACCTTCGGAGACACGGAAGGTCGATTGCCAATTTGTGACAGCTGCCCTCCAAAACTCTTGAAGAAAAAAGACAAAAAAAAAATCAATCACAGGCAGATCAGACTATAAGGCAGACAGATAAGGGAGATAAATTGAGGAGGTGGTGAAAGACGTGTGCACGTGTGTGTGTGTCAGTGTGTGTTTAGAATAATATTGAAAGATTAATTTCATCGGAATAGAATTTCCTGCCCTGGAGGGTCCGTGACATTTTAGCTTGGGCCGGCGTGGCTCCACTGCAACTGCAACGTTGTCCTAAAGGGAATGTCTCAGAACTGCAGGCAGTTGGATTAATTAGCAGTGTTTACGAGTGTTTGATGCCAAGTAAAAGTTTTAGTTTAGTTATGGGCTATGTTTTTAACTTCCTAACTAAGTACATTTACTTAAAGCATTATCATCAGGTACTATGATTGCACTAAGAGGGTTTTTTTGTTTTCTCCAAAAAGTGTACAGAAAGTGTTAAAATTATGTTTTATGTGGCCACAGTTCATTAAGCATACCTGGTTTTCACCTTAGCACCACCCACCTGAACTTAACTCTTTCCGTGCCAACCACTAGGCGGTGCTGTTGGCTCAGAGCGCCACGTTTTTCAAGCCGCACGGCCCTATTTTGAAGTGGCACTTAGCGGATTTGGTGTACTTCCGGTAACACAGAATAATTTCCGGGGCACTCGTTAGACTTTCGTTTTCATCACAAGCGCTGAAACGGTCCCGCGAGGTCGCAATTTCTTTTTTTATTGTGCTACTAAAACATGGATTGTTCTGTATTTTCACCTCGATCTGAGCTTCAATTCCAATAAAAACGCTGCTAAAAATCCTCGCTAAAGATAGTATGGATAGAGGAAAATAATCAATGACGTCACCAACGTGGAAGCAAAGCGTTGCTGGTCAACGATGACTCCAAGAGCTGGTAAAAATCCTTATTAAACATTATAAACTAAGGGGTCACCCAATGTCGTCCTATAAGCGATCTGTGACTATAAATATAACTCAATGTCGTTCTTAGCAGAAAAGGAGTTAAGCCTCGCCCACAGCCGTTTATGATAATGGGGGAGGGGTTATATAGGGTTATGATCACAAAAGGGGTGTGAATTCGATTGGGCTTTTGACTCGAAGGCTTTCAGGAAGAAACCAAAAACACACATGGAAGATATATTTGAATATTATAACCACAATGGGGGTCGATTGGAGTAATGTTTACTCCATAGACACATACAAAACAGAAAAAATACAAAAATCACAGCACTCCAGCTTTAAGTACTGTACTTTTGAGGTATTTGCACATTACTTGAGTATTTCAAATATTCAATACTTTTACTTCTACTCCACTCTCCACTCTCGGAGGCAAATATTGTACTTTAACTCGACTACATTCATTTGAAAACTTAATTAGTTACTTAGATTATTATTCCAAAACCATTTGTAATACCATTTGAAAATAGCAGTGGGCCTGCATATTCAGACTGACCGATGGGGTCCTAAAGGGAGTGTGTGTTGGAAACAGTCTGGGCTGTTGGATTAATTAGTATTTAGTGACAGAAGTGCTCGATCGCGGTTTGCCTGCCAAAGCAGCTCACAGTACAAACATAACTAACTGGATTCTACATTAAAACAAGAAATGCTCAAGTTTTTAGAGCTCATAGCACAGACTAATGACTTGTCCCCAGATATATGGTTTGTTCTGCCAACTTTTTCTCCCTGCACAATTGCCGAATGAGTAGGAGTTCAACAGAGAAAAATTCAAGTTTTATGCGGCATATTATTTGTTCTTATCCCACAAATGTAAATGCCACATGCCGGTGAATTTGAAATGAGAATGCAAAAAAAGAAACTAGGCGAGAAACTGTGAAATGTCAAACCGTTTCATGAACTATTAAAATGTTAAAAACTTTATTCCTTGAATAACAGAGAATTTTCCATTAATTGCTGTAGCATCTGTTTGTTAAATAACTAGTACACAAGTGTGATATAAACAGCACAGCTGTTAAAACTGTATTAATACGGTTAAAAACATACATTAAAAATGTATTTTTTTCCCCATGCAGCCCTACAGGACAGATGTTCTTTCTCTCTTATAAACAAGCCTATTTCTGATCACTTTTCTCAAGTCAAGAGCAGTCAAAGTGCCCTGTAACTGTGCCCTGTACCTCAACACTCAACCTGGCATCCCTTTTTCGAGAAGAAAATCTTGTTTGAGTTTAAAATTAATGAAAATAGCAGATCTCAGTGATGCAAAAAGCCTGCATCCTGCATCCTTTGACTCACTAAATTGAGAAAGGACGCAATCATGTCACCCTCCGGGGGTCCTGGGATGCAATACTGTACTCAGTACTGTACTCTAACGTCGTTGAAGTAGGACTCATAAAATGTCCCTGGCTGGGACCCATCTAAAAAAACCACCCCTGGGTCCCGGGACCCATTACATTGAAAACCTATTACATCACTGAGATCTACAAGCTACGCTGCAACGATCGGCTATTTTTAGCATGCAACCTCTTTCCATTTCTATCCTCTTTCTTAGGTAATATTTGACAGTTACTGTATAGGTCCCGACTCCCAGTTTGGGAACCATTGCCCAGATACATAAAGGGGTGAAAAAGATTCTGGATGGGTGTACAGTAAGTGCTAGTGGTACTACAGTTTTGAGGTATTTTTTACATTACCAGAGTATGTCCAATTTCCAATACTTTTACTTCTACTCCACTACATCTGCAAGGTTTACTCAAGTACATTTTGAATACAGGACTTTTACTCGTAACACAAGGGGGGAGGGGTGTAAGTGCTGGGATGGATTGGCCATTAGTTCCATTGAAGGCACAAGTGGAGGTTTCTCATCGATCCCTCATTGACGTGCAGGTGAGCAGCAGATAAGCCCCACATGCAGCGAGACGGAACCAGAGATAAGAAGCCTGACATTTTCTCCTGACCGCTGACCGCGTCGCGCACACACACACACACACACACACACACACACACACACACACACACACACACACACACACACACACACACACACACACACACACACACACACACACACACACACACACACACACACACACACACACGCGCGACAAAAGAAGCACGATCGAGCCACAAAGTCTTGATGGATCCCAAAGTCACGCATAGCTGACAAAGTCAGCCGCCCGACTACAGACGTCTGTGCACAGACATGGCCGATGATGCACACCTCAAAAGGTTGGTGACAGATGCCTAGGACAAAGATCTATGACTGTCATGTCATGTCATGTCGACCGAAACGTGAAATAAAGAGCAATTCTATATTGTATCTTTTTTTTCAAGTTGGTGAAAGGGCTGTCAAGATTCCACATTTAATTTTAGTTGATTTAATTGTGTTTTTTTTGCATTGAACATTGGAACGTAACAATTTTTATTTTAGGTTTCGTAATCACAAATTGCACAGGGCAGATATGACAAATAAATTGAATATACAAATAAATCACTGACACATTTAATCATTAAATCTCAAATGCATATACTGTACATGTAGCACTTTTCTAAGTACCCAGATACGCTTTACATGGGTGGAGGCCTGGAGGGTATAACAACACAATTAAACTAAACTAAACTTTATTAGGAAATCTGTATTAGTTTAATAAGGAACAAGGGAGTGCGTGGAGCTGGGGAAAGCCACATTGAAGAGCTGGGTTGGTTGTGAGAGCGGTTTTGAAGGTTTGGAGGCCAGGGTGGGGGCTTCTCTGCGAGTGTTACGAAAAAAAGAAGTGAAAATAGCTCATAACACAAGCTTAATACAAGCGTATTAAGCTTGTGTGATGTGACCTTGTGTTCGCTTCTTTTATTGTGTGAAAATGAAAGTGGTTACGTGCGTCAGTGGGGTTTTATGAATATTGAACCCATGAGAAGTCTTAACAAGAGCTTGTGACAAAATAACTACATTGGATCCATGGGAACACAGGCAAAGTTTATGGACATACACAATTTTTCCACCCGACACAGACACGACATACAAGGTTTTTACACGACAGAGACGACATACGTGTTGAAGCCACACACACACACACACACACACACACACACACACACACACACACACACACACACACACACACACACACACACACACACACACACACACACACACACACACACACACACACACACACACACACACACACACACACACACACACACACACACACACACACACACACACACAGGATGAGCCTGACAGCACCGTGTCAATCAATTGATTCCCCCTCATTACATTGAACCAAGGGGGGGTGTCGAGTCGTTAATGTGAAAAATGGGCATTGGATCGAGAGGACGGAAAATCAATTTCAACCCGCTATACGTACGCCCACTGGTTGTAAAGTAACTACGTACAATCGTACTCAAGTACTGTGCTTAAAAGACAACTTTTGTCTTTTCTTTTGCCGATTTCTTTCGTTTTAGAGATTTTAGCGATTTTTTTACAGGGGGGGCGGGGGCTTTCGAACAAGTGGCTAAATATGTATTTTATATACAGTATAAACTTATATATAAACTTTTACGGCGATGTCTTTATTATTACTTACTATGGTCCTACTAGACCCCAGGATATTACATCTGGCCACAAAAGATCACGGGAGTCATACTGAACGTGAAGGGGGATACTATACGGGGATGCCATACTGTGTGCTGTATAAAGGCTCAATATGTCATTTTCTCACCTCCCCCTTCACATTCAGTAGATCCTGTGATCCTTTGTGGCCAGATGTAATTTCCTGGGATCTTGGACTGACTTTTTTTGTCAGGTGAAACCTGACTAATGGAAGCTCATGAAAACTAGATGACCTATATAAACAAAAGGTATCCTTCCTCCAAGTTGTACTGCTTGTCAAGGTGTAAATTGCAGACTTGAAAAGGAAAGAGTCCAAGGCACTCCGTCTTTGGTGAACAATGTAATAGTTTATTTGATGATGAGCAAGGCAAATAAATAACAGGACCTACGCGTTTCGACCAAAAGGTCTTCGTCAGGGTCTATCTGATAGACCCTTGCTCATCATCAAATAAACTATTTAATTTTTCACCAAAGACGGAGTGCCTTGGACTCTTTTCTTTTCAAGTCTGCAATTTACACCTTGACAAGCAGTACAACTTGGAGGACTTTTGTTTATATTGTTTTACCTGTATCACCAAAGAGCACCCATCTAAGAGCCACTAACAGATCCCTGCAGCGCTTCCATTCCTCTATTTTCTAACTAGATGACCTAGTCATAGTCTAGCCCTAGTTGTACTGACGGCCTAGCCTGATTGGCTACCTCGTCTGCCTCCTCTGGCCAATGGCACAGCAAGCAACACCATGCCAACGGCATCCATGCCCAGACGCACCTCTGGCCAATGGGACACTTGGGACAGGGACAGCAAGCAACGGCGTGCAGCATCCATGCACACACACACACACACAGAATCACACAACATCATTTATAGTCGGGTCCGTCGCGATGAGTGGACAGTTGAAAAATGCGGGTCCTGTGTGCATTAAGCCATTAATGTTGGTCCGGCCCCCCGGCTGGTTTCGTTTTGTCCAACGTGATTACGTGAAACAGCATGGCGGCGCCAGCAGTAGGCTACTAACCAAAACGAACACATTGTAGTTTTGTGTCGCACATCGAAAGCGACTGAACAACACCATGGATATAAAGACAGTTCCCCTGTGCTGCTGTGCACAGCGGAGATAATGAACAACTCTAGGTACGAACTACAAAACTGACTGAAGCTGATCATTCACGACTGTAACTATCTCCAGAGTCCTGCATAGCGCCAGTTTATCATTTAACTCAGAGTGTAAACATACTTGTTACTAAAATATTAATAATATGGGGGAAAACAAAGACAAGGGGGACAACGGAGACAGCGCCTGTTTCACCTGATGCATTATGACTATATGTCATCATTCCTTGTTTACTATTACTTTCACCTGTAATAATGACATGGCTAAAATGGTGTCACCCCGGGCTACAAGCGGGTTTAAGACTAAACGTACTGCTTCCAGCTGCCCCCAATGTGACCCTCTCTCTTCTCTCCTCAACAACAAGTCGTGTCACTGTCTAGGAGGCGGCCGCACTGGGATAAACAACTTGACATTAAATGGAACGTCTACGATAAAACATCACAATATGTTAGCCATGCCCGGCCCGCACAGAGTCTCCTGATAAAAACACCATTTACATATTTTTTCTGATTATTCTCATGAAGGATGCTGCAGAGAATTCTCTGCCTTTTCATGATAATGCTAATAATGCTGCTGGCACAGGCCTGTGCCAGCCCATCGCTGATTTCATAAAATATATATAAAAAAAGAAGGGGGGATAAGAATAAAGGACAAGCATTTCATGTGCAAATAGAATGAGTTTACAATCAACCTTGGCACGAGGAACAAAATGAACTGGCACTGTGGAACGGTAAAAAAACATTAAAAAAAAGAAGGTATATCTCTCTTCCGCAAGAGAACAAGCAGAGTTTATTTTTGGGAAACCAGGTCTTTTATGCAGGTATTTTACCTTTTTCTAAAGCTTTAGTGCTTTCCTCTCTATATACAATAGAGAGCATTGAAAGCTCTACCAGGAGGAATTGGTTCTTATGAGAGATTGAAAGAAGTACTCGTATCTTCGGGGAAGTAAGACGTGGAAGCTCTCACAGTGTGGGTTTAAGAATCCCTCAAAAGCTATACTCCTCCATAACAGACCCCCCTCCTTGACACGAAAAGAAAAGTATAACTCGACAAACTCACATGTTTGCAGTGAGGATAGAGATCGAGGCTGACAGTTTTTTTTTTATTGCCTCAGAAAACGCTGAGGCAAAGCTAGCTTTTGGCATGTGTCTCCAAGAGGCTGCTGCAACCAGTGACCAACTCCCCAAACTTCACAACACGTTCCATTAAACAAGAGCATGCATGTGTGTGTGTGCGCGTGTGCATGCATGTGTGTGTGTGCGTGTGCATGCATGTGTGTGCGCTCAGTGAGACAAAATCATGTCTTCCTCAGATCCGGGCCTGTCACAATTATTACACGAGCCTTGATTGCAGTTATTTGAGGAAATCACAATTATTTTTTGCATAATTGTTTCCTATTCATCTGTAAGAAACAGTTGGAGGCAATGAACAGCAATGTGGTATTTTCATCATTATTATGTCCGCCTGTCGTGTGATCTTTTTAACCACTTTGTGAAACTGGCTAATTTCCACAAACGTTCAAACATTTTCAAAATGTGGCCGTCGTTACTCTTTGTTGTTTCATTGTCAATCATTTATGTGTATGTCGTCTCTGTCTTGTATATCCAAAACTGTTACTTTTCAAGATAAAAAAAAAACAAACAGTAAAAGTAGCAAAACTAGAAGGTCAAAACGTGCGGCTTCACGCCACGTTTCGAGCTTGCAGATCTGCCACTTTTGATGCTTTGGTGTAATCTCTCGTCACCAGGCTTTCCTCTTTGCTTTGGTCCCCCTTGATCACGGGGAATTTTTGGCACTTCTGATTCCGGTTTGTGCATGGTTTCCTTCCTGATGACTACATACTTTACCAGTGACTACAGCATGACGTAAGTTACCATCTGCTCTCGACAGGATCATAAACCCGAAAATGGTCTGCGTCCAAGGCTAGCGTTGGTGTGACGCTGCAGTAACAAGAAGTTAGAATATGGAGATACGATACGTTTCTGCCCGACAACCATGATAAGTCCGTTGTGGACAGCCTCGAGACTAAACCGAATCTTACAGGGGCGACTGTGGCTCAGGAGGTAGAGCAGGTCGTCCAATGATCCATGGGTCGGCGGTTCGAATCCCGGCTCCTCCTGTCTACATGTCGAAGTGTCCTTGGGCAAGACACTGAACCCCAAATTGCTCCCGATGTGCTGGTTGGTACCTTGCATGGCTTCCGCTGCAAACGGTGTATGAATGGGTGAATGTAATGCAAAATCTATGTAAAGCGCCTTGGATAAAGGCGCTATATAAATGCACCATTTACCATTTTACCATTTACTTGGCTCTGTATTTGGACTGATTTTTTCCCCTATAGACGCTGGGGGTTCAAGTGGTCAAGTCATTTGTCATAATTGGCCCTGTGCAAAGCCTATATGATTCAACACAACAACAGGAGATGCAATTTTCATTCATTTTGTTCCAGTACTATTATTATATGCCATAACAAAAAAGAAAGAACATGACCGTGACAGCTCTCACCTCACAGCTTCTTCTCAAACCAAAAGACGTAACCACGTGATGTACGGTAAACTCTCTATTCTGAGTAACATGGACCTGTACTAGGGTCCGCTGTTTAACGTCTATGCCAAAAACAGCAGATCTACAAGCATGTGGACCGGCTATGTTCTGGGCTAATGTTCCAGCCCAGAATAAGGATTCTGGGTATTAAGTGGGTTAAAGTCTCTCTTTCTCTAGAGCTCTCTCTGGCTTCAAATCAGACCTTATGTAATTGTGTATCTCTCCCGCCCCCTTTGTATCTTGTCATTTGATGTTCGCTCTGTGTTTGTTCCCATTCTCTAACAAAAATGTCTCTTTCTTTGAAGGCCATGCAACGGAATGACAGTTAGAGGCATTAGTCCAAGAGTATGTATTGTTCATTGTGTCCCAACGTGCTGTGTGTAGGCCTGTGCTGCGCTTAATTACCATCAACTATATTGATGAGCTTGACAGTGGAAGTGAATTGGGCCCATTGTTGTTAAAACCGGGCACATGTCTTTGTGATGACTAGCATGAGTTCTGTGTCTGTTGAAAAACAA
Organism: Electrona antarctica; assembly: GCF_951216825.1. Taxonomy (NCBI): domain Eukaryota; kingdom Metazoa; phylum Chordata; class Actinopteri; order Myctophiformes; family Myctophidae; genus Electrona; species Electrona antarctica. Next base: position 15,697,089 of record NC_136802.1, read on the forward strand.
GGCGACCGGAACACAGGATTCATTCAGCTAGTTTCAGAGCACGACAGCCGAGTGCAACCAAAAAGAAAATAACTTGTCTTTTAGTTCTACTGTATCTCTTCTCCACTAGACCCTCCCAAACATTTTAGTCTAGTTTTTTATTTGTCGACGAAACTGTCGAAAATCGCAGCTTAGTTTTAAGTCAGTTTCCGTCAGTGTGAAAAATGCCAACCAACAAACATTTTTCGTCATTGTTGTAGTACCGAAATGTGCTTCAAGGTTTCTTTCCACCATTGTCATCATCAGGTAATCAAGGCTCTGTGAAGTGTCGTGAGTCCTGTCCTTCTCTTTGCCTCCGTGCCAAGCTCTCTGCAGTGGTGTAAAGTGACAAAGTACGTTTACTTCAGTACTGTACTTTAGTAATTGTAACGGAGTAGGTCTCCATTGCAGTATTGATACTTTTACTTAACCCATTTTGACCTGAGATCAGATTCTAAAAATGTCTTCTACATCCTGACAGTTTTCTGAAAAAGCTATGTTTCTATGTCAGTGGTTCTTCGATTTTTCAAAAATAGCAGACCTACAAGCTCGTAGCGCGCCACTCGGTGGCGCGCTATGAGCTTGTAGATCTGCTATTTTTCAATAGCTAAAGCATAACATAATGCTAACACCAAAAGGGGTTCCCGCCCAAAATAGGTTAAGTAAAACATGACAGTACTTTTTTCCATCACTGTCATCAAGGCAATCAAGGCTCTATGAAGCGTCATATGCGTGCTGTCCTCTTTGCCTCCGTGCCAAGCTCTCCGTCACTGATGGAGGACAGAGCTCAACTGACAGAGGACAGGGCCTGCTGCCAAAAACTCCTCGCTCCACTCCCATCCCGCTCCACTCTTTGACATCCATATCCCTCGGCACAATAAGAGGCTCTTTATGGGAGGCCAGCGCTGTATGCGTCATAAAGAACCTGGCTGGAGCTCAGTGGCGGAAAGTATCTTCACTCAAGTAGCCCACTGTACTTAATGTTGATTGTTGTTTTTACTTTTACGTAATGTGCAGACTGCAGAATATAATTGTATAATAATATAATTATCAAAAAAAATGGGGTTGTGTTATAATCGAGGGCTAGACTCTATTTTTGACATGTCATTACACATCCGCACCGATAGATGGCGCCGGTACAGCTGAAACCAGTGTTATGAATCAAGGATCGAAGCAACAGACACGGACGCGACTACTGCTACTGCGACGGGACAATCTGCCAAGATAACCAAACAACAGAGTTTTGATGCCTTCTTTATTCAACTTGAACCAACACAGCAGCACAGTAACTTCATAACAGTGTCTTCTTCATAAAACCGCAGATCAGGCTGTCCCATGCTTTTACATGTCCCCCTAACAACATTGGCAGAGGTAGGTGGTAGGTTAAAGCCAGGAGACCTGGAATATAGCCTGCAGTTGTTACTGGTATAAGAAATACCAAGAGACTGCAGTTTAGCTTTACTATGGTACCCTATTAGTACACACAAATTAGTATACACATTTTAAAATAGAATGATTTTCTTTATAAAGAACCCGATTTTGTCTCCACAAATGAGTCTTGAAAAATGGGGGTTGTCTTGTATACAGAGTTGTCGTATATTCGCACAATACAGTATTTGAAAATATAAATCTCAAGAGGCAAATATTGTACAATTTACGCCAAGGCAATTATTTGACAGCTTTAGTTAGCGAGCTACTTTGCTGATTTAGAAAACCTAAAGTTAGGCCCATGCATTTCGCACAGATATTCGAAAAGAAAAATCTACACACTCACAATGGCTATTTTCCAAAAAAAATATATATATATTTGAGAACTTTTGATTTTAAGTATATTTTGAAACTTTGACAGGAAAAGACTCGCTCACCGTATAGAAAATAGAAGTAAAACTCCTTAAACTGAGACTTAGGGGAAAAAAAATTCTTTATTTTAACATGATCAAAGTGCTCGTGCTCAAAGTGCAATTAAAAAGCAAACGTTTCGGTCCTAGGAGTCTTTTCCTGTCAAAGTTTCCCTTATGTTTTTGAGACCACCGCTACCGTAGTCAAGTTTGGAAAGAAAAAGGACGACGAAAGGCGCAACAGTTTTCTCAGTGCTTAAGTATATTTTGAAGCCAGCACTTTTACTTTAATAGAGTATTTTCTATATAGAGGTAGGCTATAGCTACTTTTACTTAAGTAAAAGGAAGGAAAAAAATACATTGGAGTACCTTAACCACCACTGAATATGTAACGGTTGCAATAAGAGGCCCTTTATGAGAGAACATCAGTGTTTTATGTGTTCGCTAACATCATGCGATAAAAACGGAGGCCAAAAATCCCTGGTTGACGGAACATATTAAGGAGGAGGAGAGTGGGGGTAGAAATGCTGACGGCGGCGGTGAGGGAGGGAGAGAGAGAGAGAGAGAGAGAGAGAGAGCAAGGACACATGCGCTTGTACTTATGCTGCCGCATATTTCGTCAAATGGCCTCCCCCGATACTTAAAAAAGGAGGGCCGTTAATATATCTGCAGCCAGTTTAAGGTTGGGTGATGGCGTGAGGCTGTAAAACAGGCACTTAGGAGCGGTAATGTGCAATCTTTGGGGATAAAAAGGTAACCTTTCTAACTCCCGGGGAAGCGAATTACCCGGGTGTACAGTAAATTCTCAGACGCGGTGATGGTGCCATTAGCGATAGCAGGGGTGGGGTGGGGGTGGGGGGGGGGGGGGGGCACGTGCAGAGCTACAGGTGCCCTGCCACGTGGTCAGATAAATGGAGGAGACAGTTGACCTGAAGCTGGGCAGAATATATTGACATTGTATATCGTTAACATTGTGGCAAAAAAGGGTTCATGGTTCAATTCACTTAAGCCATAACTTCACACATTTTCAAGAAATATATAAAAAAATATATGATGATCTGACCCCCGATGCCAAAGTGCCAGTGCTCGCCCTGTACAGTACAGTACCACTCACTTCAGACAGGTCAGATTTTTTTTAAACAAACATACAACTGAAACTAAAACTGAACTTAACACAAAACCCAGCATCCATATCGTGGGGAAAGCTTTGACAGAAAATAGCCGATGGACAAGCTTGCGACGGATCACATTAGATAATTGACACAGGGGTGAAAAATTGGTTACAAAATCCTGTGGGATAAAAAAAAAGTATTACAAAAAATAAAAATAAAATGCATTATTATTATTATTATCCGGTGTCTTTACGAGCTGAAACACACACTTTTCATCGAGAAGTGCAAGCTTGCATCTTCACATCTCGTTAGCATAAGCTTGCATCTTCACATCTCGTTAAGAGCAATTAAAGAAGCCCTAATGATCCCACCCTCACCACCACCACCACCAAGGACCACCAGAAAAGAACATGTGATGTTAAGATTTGCTAAACAAATTCACATTTTTTTCCAAAAAATAAAACGGATCTACAAGCTCATTACATGGCACGAAGTGATGCTCTATGAGCATATCAGCTATTCTTGAAACGCTAGTGCATAAAATAATGGTTAAAGTGGTCAAAATGATTGTGACGGTATATTGTATATTATATTTATACTCCAGTATATTTGGAGCAGCTTGCAGCCCATCCACGCATACAATTATGACAAAATGACCGTTGATGGCAGGCCCTAAACGATGGGTGCTATTAGCACGGTGCTATTAGCAGTGTGGACTCAAATGATTGGCTACATAGCCAATGATACATCACTAACAATGAGATTAGGGAAATAAATGATACCCCACGCTGCCATTTGAAGTACTGTACTGGTGACCTTTAAAACCCATTTAGACCCGAGGACGATTCTAATGCCTTCTAAATTCTGACAGTTTTCTGAAAAACCCTATGTTTCAGTGGTTCTCAACCATTTTCATGTCAAGGACAAGGACCTCCAAAAATATAGGAAATTGGCCACCGACCACCATCTGAAAATATGTTGTTCCAGGGACACAACACTCAGCAGATCTACGAGCTTGTAGATCTGCTATTTTTCAACAGCTAAAGCATAACATAATGCTTAAAACACCAAAAGGGGTTCCCGTGCAGAATGGGTTAAGATGAGTCCAAGTTGAAGCTTGACTGGCAGCACAACACTAGCCCTGCAAACCTTACAGCTGCTGCAGAGCTGGGAGACCACATTGTTGGGGTCATGAAACCATGTTTGTGGGACACTAGTAAATATTAGCTTTTTTTGGGGAAATTTTAAAATAATTTCACAGAAAGATATATTTAAAAAATAATAGTTCATTGGCATCCGTCAGTCTCGAGAGACTATGGAGTCGCGCTCTGGATAGGGGTTCTTCTGTGTGTTCAACTCCCGATCACGACAACCTTTGCTGCGGGTCACTCCCTATCTCTCTCACCCCATTTCCTGCCAGGCTACTATCTCTATCAATAAAGATAGAAAAAGACCCAACAATAACTTATATTATATTATTATATATTAAAAAGATTAACCTACAAAATAAATGAAAATATCAGATCTAGAAGCTCACAACTTGCAAGCTTGTAGATAGGCTGTTTTCACAGTATTTGAAAGGGGGTTTAAGTCATCATGTTAACTTGTAAATGTATTTTTTGTTGAGTTTGGGTCTCACGGAGAGACAGTCTGAAATGTTTGGCGACCACTGCTGAATAAGTGGTTGTTTTCTATACAGATAAACAAGGGACTAATGAAGAAGAAAGTACCCGACAGATGACCATAATTATGTCTCAGATTCTGTTCCAGCAAACACAACAAAAGCACAGCGTCGACAAATCGAAGGTCACAATAACAACGGTTCACTCTTTAGTATGTCTGTTACCATTAGAGTTGCCGTTTGGAAACAAAGATTTGTTATTGAACTGTTTTGTTCCTGATTTGGGGAATGAATGAATGGATGACAGAGAGATTTACGTGATAAATTACAGCAATCTGGCATGCCCGCCATCGCTGCTTGTGAGAGGATGTGCACAGCAGTGTTTTTCCTTAATGGACTGACAGTGACAGCAGTGGCTCATACTTTCAGAAAGACCTTCACCAGGCGTCGCCAACATACACGGCAATTTTTTTATTTTGAGAAAGAAATGATGACAAATATAGAATTATTTCATTATTGCCACCTAAGGTCTCAGATAACTATGAAACCTTGCGTTTTTGTCACGTCACTCACGACAATCCCCATCACTCTGTAATGTCACCGTCCTAACTCACCCCAGGTAACCCCAGGCGCTCACCCCAGGCAAGCCCCCAGGTCATCGTGACATCAGCCCACTGGCCATCCCAGGCAAGCCCACAGGTCATCGTGACATCAGCCCACTGGTCACCCCAGGCAAGCCCCCAGGTCATCTTGACATCAGCCCACTGGTCACCCCAGGCAAGCCCACAGGTGCAGGCAAACCCAGCAGTCTGCCGTCAACGAGGCGGATGCGTGCACGCAACCTCGCCCTTTAGGGCGAGGTTCTCGCGCCCTGCATGCATGCGTCTTACTGGTAATGTAAATAAAATATGTCTTCTCAAAATATTCACAATCTAATATTTCCTGAATGTGTATGAATTAATAGTGTCGGGATGACATATTACATTCTAGTCACACGCACCAACATCAAAGCACGTGTTTGTGTTCGTTTGTCAACAAACTATACTATAAAAACTTGTCAAAGATTGGCCAAATTGTAAAAAAAAAAAATGAAAAAAGGCAACACTTGTGAAAATAGCTGGTCTACAAGCACTTTATTTGCCTCATAATATTGACCATGTGGTCCTTAAAACAAACACTATTAACTATTATAACTACGGTATAATAGTTGGTCAAATATATTAGCTGCCTCTCTACCTATGGTTTCTGCCTTTCTGGTAATATTATTGACCACTTGTTTTCGGTCTGTGGCAAAAATCTCATTCAGAGAAAATGTCCACCACAAGATGGCATGGTGGTGACCCCTGACCTCCCCCATGGCCCTGACCTCACCCTCCGCAGATTAAACCCATTAAGACTAGTGATGTACGATAGTATCGGCATATCAATATTGGCCGATATGTCCGAAGTGTCTGCATCACATGCATAGATTTGAAAGATCGAGGGATACTATAGGATCACAGGTGAACCTTGTTTTAAATGTAAACAATGCACTGTCAAAATAACAACCTGCACGTTGAAACTACAGCATAGGATATACCAGGTAAACAGAGAACCTACATTATAGCATCCGTTCATGCAAATATACAAACAACAACAGTAACAAAAACATGAGAACATGGCCGTCAACTGCTAGTGCTCTCTCTGACATATACCTCCAGGGCGTCGCACGCACGCGCGCGCATATGTCAGTCACAGTAGAGTGCTGCAACGACAACAACATTCTTTCTTAATCATTAGACTGCATGTGTCCTGCACACTCAGTGACGCAAGAATCAATTACTGCACATTATGGAATGGAATAATACATCAGAGAGAGGCTGCAGCTGCTGTTAATGCTGTCCAACACTGATGGATGACCACTTGTTTAGCAATGTGGCCAGCGGGCACTGCGCGTGCGTGCGTGCGTGCTCGTGCTGCTATAATTCTCAGTGCCAAACACCCCCCCCCCCCCCCCCCCCCCCCGCGCCTCAAGTATAAAAAAGAATTTGAGAGACCAGGAAAATGTCGTCACAAAGGTTACTGACTTGATAAAAAGATATATACAAAAATATAGAGGGTATGCGCATGCATAAAGTGAGTGGCAAATCGAGTGGCAAAGTGAGTTTAACGTTGCTTAACGTCGTTTAATGCAATCAGATATACGACTTTTCTGTTTCGATTTATGAGCTGTCTAGACCAGAAAGTAGTTTTTTGCCACTCAGTAGGCGTTCCAGCATAACGTCCAGGTATGATGATGGTATGCATGTGACGTGCATACTCTATATCCTAAAATGTTGATGTGCTCACAAGTACAGTAAAACAAATGACCATGTTGAATGCGTATGACGAGTATACTTGTCCAAGACCTACTGACGCTGGGTACAGATTAAGGCGTTTCATAAGATCTGGTCATCCCAGTTTAGAAAGATGTTCAAAGTAAAAAATATTTAGGACGACCGTCCAACTGATTCTACTCTATGCCTCCGAGACATGGACACTTTCAAAGAAATTAGAGAAACGGTTGGATGGCACTTACACCCGCGGTTTCTTCACTAGTCCGATCCAGAAGAACACAGTTTGCCGGCCACTGTTATATCTTCCCTTTTTCTCTAGAATCCTGCCTCAAAGCAGACCAGAGGTAGAAAACTGTCGTTCCCTGATGTCATATAGGGACACATGCATCAGTAAGCAGGAACTGGGGATGGCAAAGAAGGACCGGAAAGTCTGGCGTGGCATTGTGAAATCCATGATCTCGACCGCGGTCGAAAAATGTGGATGATTAAGGCGTTTGATATCGCTATAGCATTGCCTCGCTGTGTTTCATTTTTTTAACCGCTCCGGTTGCTATGCACAGTTGCCAGGCCCCGCCCGCACTGGTGATTTTTCTCAATAGCCATTAGCTTCTGTTTTAGGCCGCGACTTTGCAGGCTTTTTTCTCAGAAACTAATGTGCTGTCCATGGTGTTGACCAGAACGGCGATGTTCGGAGGTCTTTTCTGATTATCCGGTGAGCGTGAGGGTAACATTGGCGTTTTCTAGAGCAAGGATTGGCTTTATTTTAGCTCGGTAGCATTAACGCTAATACTTTAGCATTCAAGATGAAAGCCAAAACCGGACGCGAGTCATAGTGGAATAGCCTGAAAACACCCCGCACCCAAGCACCACCACTTTTGTCCACCAGGTGGCACTCAATGTGTTTAATGTGTTTGCGCATGCATGCGTGTGTGTGTGCGTGCATCTTCTCTCACCTGTGCGTAGAACACCCACGTGGAACCAGAAGCATGGATCAGAGGGAGGGAGGGGTAAAGGAGAGAGAGGAGAGAGAGATGAAGTCAAACCATTAGTCATGTGATCGCATCTGTTAACGTCACCGTGGTAAACACATTCCACAAAGCACCATTTACAGTAGGATGCTATAGCTGTACATAGCCGCCAGACAGACAGCCAGCCGGGCCACTCACTCAGGTGAATGGACGGACTGGCAGATAAATGATAAGGCGTATTCATCAAAGTCCCCAGAGAGTATTACGATGTCCGTGGAAGTGTTATAAAATGAGCGGCTCATCGATTAAATGGAGTCCAGACTCCAGACAGAGTCCATGCTGCATATGGCTCCTTTATACACACGATAACTTAGAAAATGGTCCCGGACCTTCTTGTTTTTTATGGGCCGCGAGTAAATATCCACTTTTTTATGTTCCATTAAACAAAATATATGTACATAGCCTATATATTTCAAAAATCTGAGGTTTCCTAAAAAGAAAAAAAAACAATAATGCTTTTGATCAATTAAATAAATTCTAACAGTTTACCATGAATACAATTAAATGAATTCAACAATTTCCATAAAAAAAAAGAGTTTAAGAAGTAGTGAAAATAGCAGATCTACAAGCTCATAACGGAGCGTGGAGCAACGCATTGTGAACTTGAAGATCTGTTATTTTCAGGAAATAGCGAATCTACAAGTTCATGCGTCGATGCTAGTTGAACAATTTTAAAATGTTGTTCAAAATAGTGAAAAAAAAACAAAAAGAAAGGAAAGGTCTTATATAGACTGATCAGCTGTGGTCTGACCCAGTTCACCCGGGTGTGATTTCATTACGTCAGAGATTACGTCTGACGTAATGAAATCACACCCGGTGAACTGGTGACCGTAGCAACCATGCTCATTTTTTTTGCACAGACAGACAGACAGACAGACTAACAAAGCCAGTTGTAGGAGTGGTTTACACCACTCAAAAAAAGGCAACGATGGGGATTTAACCACTTGAACCGCATCATTCCCATTCTGGAGGAAGTAGTACATTTGCAAGCTCATGAAACATCACGTGTTTTTGTGAAGGCATTTGGTGCAGATTGAAAACGGAACGCAACAAATGAAGTGTAACGTTACAGTTGGGTGCCACCGATATTGTCCCTTATCATTTGACCCATTTAGGCCCGACCTCAAAATTAAAAAAAATCCTTCTAAATCCTCCAGTTTTCTGAAATAAATATTTTCACGATTTTTCAAAAATAGCAGACCTACAAGCTCGTAGCGCGCCACTCGGTGGCGCGCTATGAGCTTGTAGATCTGCTATTTTTCAATAGCTAAATTATAACATAATGTTTAAAACACCAAAAGGGGTTCCCGCCCAAAATGGGTCAACTGTCCTTTTGCGTAGATCACGCAAACCTCAGCAAAAAGAAAAGGACAATATCGATGGCCTCCAACTGTAACGTTAAGTGCTTCATAAGGTCATATCCCCCGAACAAATTGGGTTAATAAAAGATCACAGCTGATTATATAATATCATGTATTCATCCTTTTACACTCCCCCCCCCCCGCCCAAAAGAAAAATAGGAATACAGTAGGTAGTCTGCATGGACGCAGGAAAATCATTCAAAAGAGGATAATGGAACTATCTTCTCAATGGTGCTAGAAAATGTAATCAAAAAATGTAATCAAATAGGCACAATCTTGTGGATGGGTCATGAATGATCCACCTGAACTGAAGCCACACACGCACGCACACGCACGCACGCACGCACACACGCACACACGCACACACGCACACACACACACACACGCACACACGCGCACACACACACACACACACACACACAAAAATGCGAGCATAGAAGTATTCATTTTTCGTATGTCTATTACCATCAACGATTTCTAAGTCTCTGCTAATGGGGCGTCCGGAGCGGAGTGGACAAGGGCTGAGTGGACAAGGCAGAGTCTGGTACCCACAAAATGTCTGCAAGTCCAAGTGTCCCTGAACGAGACCACTAACACTCGGTTGCTTGCAGTGCATGGCCAAAAAAGTAGTTGCCGAACCACTGTGGAATCCGGCGGTTCGAATCTACCGCTGTGCGTCTGGCCTGGCCAAGCATTTATACGAACATGAGTGGCCGTGTTCGGGGGACAGATGGCGGGCAGGGAGGTCCTATGGTCATTTCACGTAATCCCACTACGGGCTGGGGGGGGGGGGGGGGGGGGGGGGGGGCACTCACGGCACTCCATCTTTAAAATAATGGTTGAAGCTAAAGTGACACAGAGGTGTTCCAGGTCTTAATTGCCTCAGATATTTCTTCCCAAGATAGTCTTACATCATGTCATCTTGGCGGTGTGTGTGTGTGTGTGTGTGTGTGTGTGTGTGTGTGTGTGTGTGTGTGTGTGTGTGTGTGTGTGTTCCAAAGGCCTCCCTCCATGGCGCTGTGGAGATTATACCAGAATCACCCTTGGACTGAGCACAGTGCATTGAATTCTAAAACAGCATTTGATTGGTAATGGCTCCTTAATGGTTACTTTAACACACTTCTAATGATAATCTTATAGTTACTTTAAAACACTCCTAATGATCATACATCGCTGCTGTGAAGCAGAAGCTTTATATGGGTGCTGTCTTATCTCCATAGTCTGACTGTTTGTTTTCTCATAAATTGATTGACAAAATCGGCTACTTTTTTTGAATAGCTGATGCTAAAAGTGACAGATGCTTTCCGGGTTTTAACTTTCACAACAGCCCCAAGGGTCCCTTTTACAAAAAGGTAATATCTAGTAGTTTTATCATGGGATTCATTTGTCCCCAAAATTGATTTTTCCCAACTGTTGTTTTGTTTCACAAAGCTATAATTAAAAATTAATATTCAGAATAAGGTGGATTAGTATTCAGAACAAAGTGGATTTTTTTCACAGTGAATAAAGGCATCAAGCTGTATGAACGAGACATCAACAATATTGGAACAGTTAAAAAGTGAAATACTCAAAACATTTATCATTAATTCATCACACCCTCTGTGTGGAAGACCTTGAGGGGTAGCTTAAACCAGTGATTCACACCCTCTGTGTGGAAGACCTTGAGGGGTAGCTTAAACACACCCTCTGTGTGGAAGACCTTGAGGGGTAGCTTAAACCAGTGATTCGTAAACCTTTTAAGCGGTGCCTGCAGCGCTTACGAGTGGCCTTGTCTGTTTGTGGGTGAGCGTGTGTCTGTTTGTGGGTGAGCGTGTGTCTGTTTGTGGGTGAGCGTGTGTCTGTTTGTGGGTGAGCGTGTGTCTGTTTGTGGGTGAGTGTGTGTCTGTTTGTGGGTGCGCGTGTGTCTGTCTGCATCTTAGAGAATAGTATATTTCTCCTCCCATCCACTTGCATTAAGTTGCTCAAAAGCGCATGAGGCGATTTCACTCCTCCTTCCGGGTAGGAACAGAGTGCATTCTGGGATGGATTGGACTCAAACACATGAACGCGCTGCCGTTGACTATCATTGCACGCGTTCACGTGCGTTCACGCATGAAACATCGTTCACGTGTCATCATGAACGTGCGCAATGATAGTCAACGGACCAGCGCGTTCATGTGTTTGGGTCCAAACTGCAATACCAAATTCGGCCACTATGTCCATTTCGCCTCAGGGTTTCCTCCGGGTGCCGTCTCTATTAATATATACTCTAAGGTCTGCATGAGCACGGCATGAACAGCTGCAGCTGGTTGCCACACAAAGCTAATTACACACAGAATAAAACAAACACACACACACACACATACACACACACACAGACAGGTGTCCGCCTGACAGCAATGATATCATAAATGAAAAGAAGAATTTCCCTGTATAGATTTTTGCAAGCGTTTAAAATGCATCCTTCTATTCTATTGTGATGTTATAAAGGTGTATTTGTTATTTCATAATAAACTGCACGGCACCCACTAAGTGTATTTTCGCAATGCTGGTATAGTAATGTTTTTACAAATCCTAATTATTATTTCATCACTGTACTTACCCCTCCACTCAGCTAGCTCTCTCTCTCTCTCTCTATAAATAAAAGGGTTTTAAAAAAAGTCAAAAGTCTCTATATATCTCTCTGTCTCTATCTCTCTCTGTCTCTCTCTCTGATATTATGTTAACATTGTAGCTCAAAGTGTAGCTGTGCGTCAGAACTGAAGCAGTGTTGTAGAAAGGACTTCAGAAGGGTATTGGCAATCATTACGTGGCCTGGATGCCATGCCTCATGTTGCACTTTCCCTAATTACCCATGATGCTCCATGCTCCATGCATTCTCCCTCTATATGGACCATTCCCATTCCCCTCTCCTCTCCTCTCCTCTCCAGCGGGGTACCGCCACCTCGATCGATCACAGGCTTCCAATGGTCGACAGTAACAGTTGGGGGGACCCTGGGCTGCAGCCCACCCTAGCCGAATGGTAAATCCGGCCCTGGCAACGCATTGTGAGTTTAACATATAGCCTATAGTCACTTCTTTTGGGCTTGTTTTCCTAGACCTGGCTGCTCATTTCTCTCACAAAATCTGGCAACACTGTCCACTACCCTCCTCCTCTAATCGATCTAACTCCGGCAAAGTATACTTTACAAGTTTTGGAGCTTTCTCTCTATCTCTCTCTCTTTTCTCTCTCTTCTCTCTCTGCTTCACGACTATTCCCAGTCGAGCAGCCTGATTATGTCGAGCGCTAGCGAGCATGCTAATTAGTTCTTATAGAGGATGGAGACAAATAAAATCAATGGCCTTTGGCACCCAGGGGGCGAGTGTGGGGGAGGTGGTTGCAGACGGGTGCGAGAGGGAGACATTAACACAAGTAACACGAACCACATGGAGACCTTACTTATGAGAGAGATAATACATCTGGAATACAAGTTATTCACAAACAGTGAATATAAACTCACACACAGTGGTGGGAAAAAACTACTCTAATGTGAAAGTCTGTTATTCAAAATCCACTAGAGTTAAAGTAGGCCTACAAAAGTGTTGACATCAAAATGTACTTTAAGTACTAAAAAGGAAGAGTACTAATTGTACAGAATGTCCCATTTCAAGTTTTCAAAGGTATAAAATCCTTTGAAAATAGCCGATCTACAAGCTCACAATGTGTTGCAACGCAAATAACAATGACACACACACACACACACACACACACACACACACACACACACACACACACACACACACACACACACACACACACACACACACACACACACACACACACACACACACACACACACACACACACACACACACACACACACACACACACACGAGGTCACCGAGAGTGACTCTTGTAGATATACAAATGTCAACATCGTTAAAAAGGTTTGAATCTCATGCTTTCTCCTTCAACATAGTACAGTATTGATCGTGTGCCACATCATCATGAACAATGCGGCTTTCTCAGCTCATAATCTTGCCTCGACGTCAAGCAAGGACTGTTATTATTTCAAATTCTGATTGCTGCAAGACCAATTATGTTCTCCTCCACAATGGGCGAGCCATTTTCTTTTAGAATTTTGAATAGTCAACTCGACACCTGTGATGTCTCGCCTCCACTGCTCGCAAAGTGCTTCCGGACAATTATGTGTGGCCTTGAATAATCACTCTTTCTAAAACCTTTGATTTTGTATGACAAACAATCCACAAGCTCACAATGCGTCGCACTATGACTCCCGGTGACCTTATAGTAACTATTCTCAGAGCCCAACACCTACCCAAGCACAACCAAACAAACTGGATCTCTTCTCCACCCGTCCATTCCTATAACATTTGTGTCTAGTTTTTATTTGTTGATGAAATTGCCAGTATACTTCGCCACTTCTGTGGACTCTAACATTACACCTAGATACATGTTTAAGCATTACCGTAAATCCTCATTTATTATCCGGGGCTTTTATTTGTCTCAACCGATTCTGATATCGGGCTTTTATTGGAAGGAGGCAGCTATAAGAAGGAGGCCTATATTTCTACTTTTCAAACTGATCATAATGCATAAGTCACATTTTGTGTCAGTTATAGAACCCAGTAAAATGTATTGGGCTCATGTATTGAAACCAAGTCCTCATGGAATATTAAACAGTGCAGTTGCAGGTGCTCACTGGTCATTTTAACTTTTTTTTATAACAATATTGCCTATGGTAAATACTATAATAACATCAACACATCAATTTAACTTGAACAACCAATGTCAATTTGAAGCTATGATTCCCTGCTTTCATATGACATGAAAAAAAATCCAATAGCAGTCCCCGAGTCAAATCTGGTCACAAATATAGAACTTCAACGGAGACATACTACCACAGTACTGTGGTCCATCCTATTTATTGCACATTCAAATATCTATATCTAGACCTACAGTTAGGCTACTGACAAATTCAGAAGCAAATAATAAAATAAAATATACAGTATGGCAGGCTATTTCCTATAATATCAAAGCAGTTCATATGAACAGTGCCACACTACGGCCACTTGAAAAAAACTAAATACGGCTAATAAAAGGAGGATTTTTATTTGCTTAATTCAACGCCACCCCCGGTAATTAACAGGGGGATGGCTTTTTATTGAAGGAAGGAAAGTAGGCCTATTTGAGGAAATACAGGTATTTCAGCTCTGATATTTATTTCAGGCATGCTCTAGTATGTGAAGAGTATGCCTGTGCTATTAACTAATTTTGGATAAATAAATTCAGTTTTTCTCCTCTGGTGAAAAGCTGGAGGTTGCACAATGGCAGGCTCTCAGTCAAAACAACATTTTATGTTGTTTTCGTCAGTGAAGTAAGGTAGTCGACAAACATTTTTCACCATAGTTTTAGAAGTCGACAAATTCAACACTACCGGCAACACTGGCTCCGTTCCAGTTGAAGGATTTATCGGCAGTCGGTGTATTTAGGCTCAGGCTGGTGAGAGCAAACATGTAGATGGAACGACTGCTGATTATTATTTGTTTTGTGAGTTTTCCCAAACAGCCATGCATGCCCAGTGCCTACTAGCCATTATCCACAGTGCACACTACCATGCACTATATAAAAAAGGAGTGTCATACTAAAGTAGTGAAAATATTTTCACTATTTATTCATGTTTTTGAAGTAATAATAAAAAAGGTACAACAAATGTCATTAAACCCAACAGCAACAATTCAAAGGAGAGTGTGTATCTGGTGCATGTGTGTGCGTGTTTATATTATAACAAGTTGCTCATGAGCCCGTTTTGTTTGTGTACACTGTACTGTACACCCTTCTGTCGAGGCTGTTAAACATCTTCATGGTTTAGTGTTAATCGCACTAGCTGTTTACACACAGACAGACGTCTGCAAATAAACAAGATCACACAAAGCTGCTCAAACAGAAGACCAACTGTCTGTCCTGGTTATGTAACCACCACGGATCCTTTCCAAAACGGTGGCCATTATCTCAGAAATGAGCTAGAATGCTACAGTAGGCCGGCTGCTCTGTATGGCTATGCTATACCGTGTGCTGTTGCATTATTAATCTGTGTGTGTGTGTGTGTGTGTGCACGCACGCACGCACATGCGAACACACACACACAAAAGTGGGGTTCAGCCCCTGCCTCTCTAAAATCATCTGCGTGTCACACACACACACACACACACACACACACACACACACACACACACACACACACACACACACACACACACACACACACACACACACACACACACACACACACACACACACACACACACACACACACACACACAATGTCAATGATGCGCACCATTTGAGCTCACTTGTTCACCATAATTGCACTGCAATAATTCATCATTTCAATACAATATCATGCTAGCACGCATGCACACACACACAGTTTTATTTATTTGATTTTTTTCTCCACCAGGCCGAAGGCATGGGGAGAGAGTATGTTTTGCACTCCGTCCGTCCGTGTATAGCTAATCTCCGGCACCGTTAACCCAGTCGATGCAAAATGGTGCACACAAACACCCTGGATGCCAACGATGAACCTTCCAGAAGGGCCTGCACCACCAGGAGGCAGACTTTTGTAAAACAAATTTTTTGATATTACTCCTCCAGATTCTGTCCAAAAATCCCGCAAATCGTTACACAGTATCTCTATAGTCATGTGTTCAAGATGGATCTGTCCAATATTTCATATTCCATCCTAATTGGCTAACATTGGCTTTTGCAGGACTGGCCCGTTTTGAACAAAGAGCCTCAAATCATGAACGCAGCGTGCAATTTACGTGAAATCTTTCACTGACTTTCCTACTAGGCTGAGGAATATATCCCACCCTTTTCACATTGGCCTGTTATAGCGCCACCAACAGGTGGATTTTTGCAAAACACAATTTTGGAAATCAAATCATCCGATTGCCATCCAAGACGAGAAGAAATGCCCCGTCGACCACATTTTCCACTTGATGTGGTCGACAGTCAAAGCTGAGCTCTTGAACTTGAACCTTCAGTGTGAGCTCACACACAGAACAGACTAAGTGTTTGTGTACAGCATTCTTCTCATCCACGGTTTTGCCATTCAACCCATTATTTAACACGATTTTCAGCTAAAGCTTTCCCCACCATTACAGAAAGCAGAAAGGACACTAGTATAGCGCCCTGAGGGACTCCACTCAACCACTTGGGGGTTTAAGTGGTAAATATGTATTTAGGCATCCAACAAGTGTTTGTTCCAAACCAAAGCTTGTCTTCATTGATTGGATGCCAAAAATAACTGCCAAGGACAAGTTTAATCCATAGTCACAGACTGCCAAGGACGAGTATGGACGAGTTATGAGGTTATTACCGGTATTAAATATGAAAGTTTTCATCCGATTAGCTTGCCGTTGCTAATGCTAGCTGTAAACAGACCTTTTTGCACTGACCAAGCTGGACGCTCCATGGACTTCTGGGATAACAGCGATGTTTGGCAATGCTTTTCTCGGAATTGAGGCTTAGATTGAGATGATTAAGCAGAAAGTTAAGGGCATATATAAAAATGGGCCCTACCTCGTGGTCACAATATCAACGCTTCTGATGACTTTTGAAGTTGCGATCGGCACATTAGCTTTAGGCGATTCTGCCTCCAGCTCATTTGGGGTGAATTTGGGGCTTTTAAAACAAATAGGATCCGCTGTATCCAACTGGCAGGGAAGCGACAGCGCAGGAGTTCAATCATGTCGGCGGTCAAAGTGTTTTAAGCGAGCTGTGTGCAGACTTTATTCTTTGCCTTTGATCTTTCTTTCATTTTGGGTCTAGTGCTTGCCTTCTAAAGGTTTTTTTCTCTCTTTTTTTAATGCTGCGTGTGTGTGACTGTAAGCTCACCCATCGCCCGCCCGGCATTGGGACTTATATGGGCTCCGGGCTTCAGTCACATAAGCTTACGATCCCTGGGTGTGGAGGTGCATGTGGAATAGAGAATCTATTTTCCAATGTCTTGGTCTCACAAAAATGGTACAGACACGGCACTACAGACATAATTTAATTATATTCAGCTGTGAAACAACCAGTGGTGGGCAAAGTACTCGACACCATAGTACAGACAGTACTTGAGTAATATTTGCACCAGGAGTATCTACACTTTGACCGAACTACAAGTGGAAGTTGGTCAGTCAAATGTATATATACTTGAGTGAAAGTACTAAAAACAAAAACAAGGACAACAACAAAACAAATATGAAATATTCAATAGTACAAATTACATGGACACATGGAGAGTACTACTATCATCAAGCATCTACAACTAAGCTACAGGTCTGCAGTGTCATGGAGACAGCACGCCTCACTCGGCTGGATGTATGCTCCAAGTCCATCTACACATCTTGGTCTACTTGACAATTATCAGAATTATCTTTATTGTCAATCAGTTTTTTAAGTAAAAAGGTGGATGAAATTCATTTTTGTGCGTAGTTATATTCAGAGGAAATGAAGGCCTCAAAATAATTGGTGCTTCAAATATGTTATCCCACGTTTTTTGTAACCTATTTTTTTCACCCAGTGTCAATTATCTAATGTAATCCTGCACGCTACACTCCCTCTGCCAACCTGGGGAGAGCAACGGACTGCTGACCTCATGCTTCCTTCTATGCATAAGGAGTCCAAGCCGCTTCTTTTCACCTGCCAGGGGAGAGTTTCCCCGGTTGGATGTAGCAAGTGGAAGGAACACGTTATTCCAACCAGTTCCATTCCCCTCCATCAGGCTGGCCATGGGGGAGGCAGTTTAGAGGCCAGGATTACTGCATGTTTTTTGTGAGGGTACCTACCCTAGGGGACATGGGGAGAACAGGCTAACTCCACACAGAAAGGCCCTTTCGCCAAACCCACCTCGGGTATGGGCACGGATGACACAGAGGAGGAAACACACCCCCAGCGCCCACAGCGTCCCCAGCGGGAGAATCGAACCCAGGACTTTCTAGCTGTGAGGTGACAGCACTACCGACTGTGCCACCGGCACGGTGGCACAGGAGGCATAGGCATAGGAGAATTCTACCCGACAGCGATGTTATACTGTACAGTCACTGCGAGAAGGCCATTTGTCACACCGCTTTGATAAAGTGAGAAGTTGTGTTTTTTGGTGATGTGATACCCCTGCAGTGTAGCATAATATCTGGATCTGAGGACCGCAAGCTACTCTGGAGGTCAGACAAGGAGCGTATACATTGTGAAAAGAAGGAGCCGGTCTAACCTGGTTCCAGCGCTAATGGGCCACAGAACACGTTATCCTCTCTCTCTCTCACCCATCTGCTGGATTCACTTTCCCTCCCAACGGTACCACTGAGGGAGGCAGCAGAAAGAGCAAGAGAGGAAGATGGACACACACAGAGAGAGAGCGAGAGAGAGAGAGAGAGAGAGAGAGAGAGAGAGAGAGAGAGAGAGAGAGAGAGAGAATTTCTTGACGGAAGACTGTGAGCTTGTAGATCAGCTATTTTCACTAACTGGCATATTGATGTATACTGTAGGCCAAATCAAACTCTGTAGGTGCATGCACAGTCTCTCTCTCTCTGCCAGGAGCATCAGAGCTGGATTTGAGGACAAATAGAGCTCACAATGCACATCCTGCATGAGGCTGCTCTCACTAAACGACATAGTGTGACTGTGACTATGTGTGTACAGGACTGTTTCATATGTTTTTATTGAATCAGAATGGTCTCGTTCATATCCACCGTCTAGCAGCGTCCCCGTCAGTGTTGATTTTGTCGACTAAAGCTAAGATGAAAATTGTTCGTCGACTACCTTTTTTCACTAACGAAAACTAAATGGAAACAAAATGGAAACTAAGCTACAATGACTAGTTTTTATTTGTTGACGAAAGTGTCAATATATTTAGACTAAAATGTTAGGGACTAGTGGACAAGAGATCCAGTACAAGTCATTTTACACTTGGTTGCATGTTGAAAATAGCCGATCTACAAGATCTGCGACGCATTGTGAGCTTGTAGTGTAAAATACACTTTAGTCGACTAAAATCACATGACATTTAGTCGACTAAAACTAGACTAAGACTAAAACATTCGTCCGTCCTTTCCAATGCCATTAGAAGCGCGATCTTAAAACACTTTTTTCTCAGAATTAGCCCTTCGCTATGTCCCTCCCCAACCCGTCCTTGTCCAATAGGCACATTAGCAGCGAGGAGACAGGACAAGCTATCCTTCTCCCCCATAGAGATGCATGTTAAATGACGGGGATTTCTCCATATAAATAATCAATCAATTCAGTAGCAAGAGCATCAAAATGTCTTCTAAATCTAGTCAACCAGGCATGCAGTAGGCTATGCACTGGACAAATGTGCATGACATTATTTAAATAAACTAGAAATACGAGGAAATGACAGAGGGAGAAATCGACTTTTAACGACCACTCGACAGGAGTTTTCATGTGGCATGTTAGGACTACGGTCATTACTTTCTCGACGTTAAGCCGTGTATATGTTCAACACCACAGCCATGTAAAATAACATTGCATAGCTATTGACTATATTCAGACTGCGGTGCTAACTAGGTGCAACGTCTCATTGACAGCCCATACATCCATAAAGAATAGTCCTATCTGATTGTAACAACGTCAAACTCACCAACATTGCAGCTGTATACGAAGGGTATTCAAAGATACATGCTACATGCCATTATTTTTTCAATAGTTCCTGCAGGCATTCACAGGACCTAATAGTTCATACAAGTGTGTATTCACAGGACCTAATAGTCCGTAGCTAACATTCAACAACAGCTTTGCTTGCATAATTATTGCAGGATAAATGTGTGAAAGAATAATAACCACAAATCCTCCCTAAACCTTACGGGTTACGTTCTCAATGCCTGTACGCGTCTCACAGTGTTTCAGCTGGGAGCCTGAAGTGCTGTTAAAACCTCGTTATTTGTTTGATGGAATAAATAAATAAATGTAATTCCTTACGGAAATGTATGCCGGCAATTAAGTGCTGGGTTAATCCATTTCACTTTTCACAGCATAACAATTAGCATGGTAAATATTTAATTTCCAGCTCTCTGGGATAAAACATTAAAAAAGGGGACAATGAATACAGAACTGTGCATTTACACACACATTTAAAACTGTTCCTTCAGGTTTATTTACGTGAATGTTTTTTTGTTTTTTTTGAAAAGGTTTAAAATGATCTAGTGTTATTGTTGTTGTTATTATGATGATATTATTATAATGATTAGAATCTTACCATACTGTATACCATTGTCTTCGCCAAGGACTTTTGCACATTCAATAATTTCTAGTGCCATAGTCTCTCTGGGCATAATTTCTCAATAACAGATTCCGAGCTGCGCTACTGAATCTGTCGGCAAGGCCATTCAGAGCGTCTATACTGTACATTGTTGTTAGTGGGAATAAAAACACAGGCGCCCCACAAGAAGAGGAGGGCTGAGGGAGGACCAACCTGGCCAACATCCTGTTTGCAGCATTCTATATTGGGCGTCGCCCCCGGAGGCAAATTTCAAGGAAACAAACAGCAGAGGGCGCTGTTTTTTCCTTTTCTTTGACGATGGGTTCCCAGATTGCTCTGGGCATAACAGTACCAGAATGCTGGTGCTCTCGGTTGGCACAGCTGCTCAAGTACTGCCACCACCGCAGAGGTTGTGGGTTAAAATGCGTCATGTGAACTCCGATTGGCCCGTGTTCGGGGGAGGGAAGTGATATCACTGTCTGCGCGTAATCCTACGGGCTGGGAGTGTTGGGCGGGAGGAGGAGTACGAAGGTTCTACGTCCTCCCGGTGGGGGCTCCTCACTGGCAGGTGAGCCAGTAGGATACAACAGCAGGGACAACACACACGTGTGTGTGGGGAGGAATCAATTGGTCCGACTAACGTCTAATTTGGGGGCAAAAAGGGTTAAAAAGCACAAACAAAACAAACTAACAATGAAACAAAAAAAAGTTCCTGTATTGCAAAACAATATTCTAGATCGGCTAAACATAATAACATATCTCCGGAGATTAATGTACCGCCTATTTCATGAATTGAGAAATGAAACTTTTATGTTCTTTCAGCAAATCGCCCCCACCGTTTGAAGTTGAATGAGTTTATTTAAATTGTGCCTGGTCAGCACTGTGCTGTGTTTGTTTGTTTTGTCCTGGTTCTTTGAGGCGGAGGTTTTTCATGCAGTGTGTGTGGCGTTTAATTATTAAAGTGATTCCTGAAAATGTTTTTCTTGTGGACACATTCAGGTCACGTAAACATGGCCGCCTCTCCCTGTTCTCACATCACTTACAGTACAGAGTGTTTTCAACCACTCAGGTGTGTGCGTGCGTGCGTGCGTGCGTGTGCGTGCGTGCAATATGATGTACACCGACGCATTGTGAGCCTGTAGATTTGCCATTTCTGACAAATGATTGGCCGTGATTTGTATAAAACCAAACTTTTTTGTCAGGGTTGGAGAGGGTCTTAAGTTCTTAACCCATTTAGACCTGTGGTCCAATTCTACAAAATGCCTTCTAAATCAGTAGTTCTCACACGTTTGAGATTAAAACTAAAAGCAGATGTACAAGATTGCAATACGGCACGAAATGATTTTGATTGTTTCATTCATTCATTATAGCATGCTAACTTTCCAGCTACAGAAAGACACTACATTTTATTTACTTGGATTCCCTATCGATGATGTTACAGGTATAGGCGGGTTTCTGAACTGTCCACGACCTTCCTCTGAGACAGACCGAGTAGACATACATGGTACCATTTTAGTGAGGACCAATTATATGAACATACTGTAGGTTGAAAATGGGTCAAGTCGTCCTTTAAAGTTTTAGAGCAGGTCTGGGGACCACCAGACGTCCTTAACAAAGCCAAATGATGGAGTTGGTAACCAAATGGACCCTTACATGACCATTTGGTTATGCTCTCAAGAGTTAGATTATTGTTAAACGTCTGCATTAATTAATTTACAAGAAGTCTACACAATTAGAGAATGTAGAAGAATTGTTATTTTGATCAATGTTTGCCTGTCATCTCTCCTATGGTACCATGATCTATTGATGTGGTACCGGTACCACATCAATACAGCATGGAATTGTGGACAACATCTTATCCAACGAGAACAACATTCTTCTGCAAATGGTGGTCCACTCCGTAGCTCAAATGCAGAAAAAAAGAATGGGCCTTAAATGGAAAAAAGGTTGAAAACTACTGCTTTAGAGAAAAGCAGAATGCTTCCAAAATGGTCATGGGTGGAGTGGCACTGAATGAGTTTCGCCCTCCTACCAGTACCAGCAATCATTCTGTACCATTTTTTTTCCCAGCCGGGGGAGCACTTTGTTTT
The DNA here is from genome assembly GCF_951216825.1 of Electrona antarctica. Classification (NCBI taxonomy): domain Eukaryota; kingdom Metazoa; phylum Chordata; class Actinopteri; order Myctophiformes; family Myctophidae; genus Electrona; species Electrona antarctica. The sequence continues at coordinate 15,719,715 of NC_136802.1, forward strand.
TTAACTGCAGGTCTTTAAGCATGCAGCGGGTGTCCTAGATGGAGAATGATGCAGTCCGCCGTAAATGTGAGACATTGTGATACTTAGATCGGTGTCACAGTGACAAAAATACTCCGTCACACACGCACGCACGCACACACGCACAGGCAGTCACACAGTCACACACACACACACACACACACTACTTCTACGAGTGACATAAGCAGTAATTTAGTACACCGAGCGTCCTGCATTTGCATACAAAGATGTCTTTGTTTTGTTGCACGCAGTGGCGCTGATGAAATGACCATGTATATTTGGAGGCCTCGGGAGAGCAACAACGTGCCGATACTTAACGACGAGGCTTCTTGCCCACATTACATCCATCCAATGCAGCTGTTGTTTTGTGTGCTGCTGTGACAACTCGGAAGCGCCACGGAATTGCCTCGTCGTGATGTGATGCCTCGACCTGATACATTGGGTGCCGAAAATAGCCGATGCACACGCATGTGAGCTATTTACGATGCACACGCATGTGAGCTATTTACGGTGCCAGACCACCGTCATACAATGGGACGTAAAACCATGTTAACCTTTTGTCACTCTATAAAAAATCTGACAGGCACTCTCTCTCTCTCCCTCCATTTCAAAGCATCCCCTTTTCTAAAATCCCACTGCCTTCTTCCCTCTCTCTTCCTCCTTCCCTCTCTCCCGAGTATCTCTCCATCCTGTGCTTTGCTCCTTTCAGCCATTCAAATTCACTTTCAAGGACTTGAACATCTCATTGTGCGTACACTCATTGTGCCCCCAATGTCTCCTCACTCTGGATTTCATATAGGCATCATCTATTTGTGTATCTACTTCTGCACTATAGGAATACGGAGTCATATAGCATACAGTAGCTATCAAGGATACATATCAATTCAAAAGCTTCTGCAGAAAGCACAAACACTCAGAAAAGGCCATTACCAGCCCCAGGCTAGTGTTAACATTATCCATGATTAGCCCCGGGTTAATCCATTTTGGGCGGGAACCCTTTTTGGTGTTTTAAGCATTATGTTATACTTTAGCTATTTAAAAATTGCAGATCTACAAGCTCATAGCGACAGAAAACTGTCAGGATTTAGAAGACATTTTATAAATTTCAACGTCAGGCCTAAATGGGTTAATGTTATCATCACCTACAGTATTGTATATGACTAGCCCTGGGCTATTATTAACATTAAGGAAATTGATAATGGTGAGAGTTATGATTTAGAAGGCATTTATATAATCGGCCTCAGGTTTTAAAACATTAAAACGTGTGTCTAGAATAGTCTGCCCACACTACCAGCGTTTTTACTAAATCTTTCGAGTCCCACTGAATATTTCATTCTATGACCATGTAAACACCAAATATCTCTACAACCTGCGATGTTCCCTTCTTTAGTTATTTGGCAGTTGAATTTATCTCGTTTTCATAAAAAACACTGTCTGGGAATGTTATAAATCACATAAGAACGAAAATACATTGCGTGGATGCACCTGGGACGTATCCTCAGTGATGTATCCCAAGGTCATCAGGGCTTCGGATCTCGTGAACATCATACCCCTCACTCGGGTGACCCAGCTGGGGTGATCAAGTCCTGACTTACGTCCCAGTAGCTACCCTCGATCAGACCCACTAGGGAAAGACCAGGGACACACAATCCGTTGGAACCACTCTGGAACTACTCTGCCGGGACTGGGAGGCACAATTCTGGCATGTGGACGGACTAGGCTCTGTGGGTTGACTCCTGTCCGGGCCCCTCATTACGTCTCACCAGGTCCACTCCTGCTCTCACCAGGTGCAGCCAGGACCTGTGCGTTGCACCAGACTCCCAGCACCAGGCTCCACCTGGACGGTGGTACTGCAGTCTCCGCTTGCGGCTCGAATGGTCTTCCTAAAGGCCTCACCGAAGGTTTTTTGGGCTTCCTCCTCACGGAGGATGCAGGCTGGGTCAACCCATACTGCTCCCGGGGTACCGTCTACATTCCAGCTGTCACTCGTCTCTCCGGTGGTCACCAAACTATACCTGGTTGTCACATAGTCTATTCCTATGAGTCACTTATATATATATATAATACCTCAGAACGAAAATACAACATTAGACTGGACCGGCTGTATTTGTTTTAGATCATGTTATTTCCTGGTGTACTCTTAACAGTTCTACTGCCTCTAATTGTTTGATCCAGTGTTGCGCCGCTGCGTAATACGACATTTGTTTTATGTGTCTAAATCGCATCGCATTAATATTAATAAAAAAAAGTCTGCCTCTGCCGCGCAGCAGAGGGAGTTAGCTTCATGTTATGATGACGAAACCGGAAATCGATACTTATGCTGGGCTGCTAGGGCTTCTGGGAAATTGAGTCCAATGCAAGCGGACGGTGGTTTTGTCTGACTACAACAGCCTCCCAGCCCCCTCCTTTCTGCTTGGCAAGATGGCGGGTGGTGCGATCGTTCAAAAACAAACTGAGGAACGGATCTGGACCGGATTTTCACGGATCAAACGCCCAAATACTTCAGCGTATGATCTAAAGGTAATAAAACAATCCAGGCAGCGTAGGATATTTGATTAAAAGGCGGGTTCCGCGGGTTGTGGCGTCAAACTGTTAATCTTCGGAAGTCATAGGATCACTCACAGGTTGCGGAAGAGCGCCCTCTGTCGTAAACCAACGACAACACCAAATGATGAACACCATACGTCAATGGTGGTCTGCGCCTTGGATTGAAATGGCGAATGTATTCCTCAATGGCAGTGGTTAAGTATGCGGTCTTGGAGCAACTTAGTTACTTTGCGCCGCTGAAATAGAGTGCTGAAAGTTGACTTTAGAGTTGGCAAAAAATTCACGGTGACATCTGGTGTAGCAGCCATGCGTCCATGTGGGCCTGGCTGCTCCTTTTGCTTAAATGAGGACATCATCACTGTAAATTACACGGAATAATTGAATCGTGTCTGATGATCTGCCATGAAGAAGTGCTACGAAAATCTACCACGCCATTATCATTTCAAAGATTCTCAAAGTGGGTCTTTAACCCGCAGTGCTTCTCAAAACATATTTATGTCAAGGATCCCCGAAATGTATATGGTCACAGGGTCGTCGTCGTCCCCCACCACCTGAAAAGATGAACCTTGTAGATCTGGTATTTTCAAATAGCCCAAGTAAAATATAAGGCTACTTTTTACTGATCTTTCAAGACCCACAGAATATTTTTGTAAACACCAAATATCTCTAAAGAAAGAAGAGTCTCTACTTTCATTGGGGGATAAAATTTCCGCAATTTTCCATTCTTTAGTTATTGCCAGTTATTTTCACCAAAAACTATGTCTGGGAACAGAAAGCAGAGAAGAAACACTTTTTTTTAGATCAATTTGTTTCGCACGTTGGAAATGCATGCCCCATAGTGATGCTAATCTTGGGGAAAAAACTACCTGCGGTTGCCCGCATTCATGATAATTTGACCCACCCCGCCAAAAAAGTCTGCATTTCTTTACTCAACCCGCGGCACCCGCGGGTTGCAGTTCAACTTGTGTATACTATTTGCCCGCCCCAACCAAGGAGTTAACATTTCTTGACCCGCTCTGACCTGACCCACGCATCACTAATGCCCCACCCAGATATTATGCGTTGGAGCCACTACAGCAGTGTCCGTTGGGCACTGGCCTACTTGGAACGATGCAAGTTGGAATTGCATGCCCCACCCAGATATTATGTCTGTGTCCCTTTATGCCCATATATGGAGTTCTTTGTCAGGCATGCCCAAATATGGAGTATATGCAGATGTCATTATGATGTCAGAACAGGCCAGCTCCATATATGGATCCTGGGCCTGCCCTGTCCAGAGCCCGGGCAGAAGCCTTTTTGGGGCGGTTCTGGACAACCGTGGGTCCGACCGACTCGACACCGGGCACTGCACCCCCTGCGGTGGGGTGGCACGTGTGTGTCGAATTTGAAGCCGGTGGGGCGAATGGTTCTCAAGTTACGTGGATTACAGACAGACAGACAGACAGAGACTTGGTGCATTTATAGATAGAAGATTGGAATCGGATCGGGAGCAAAACATGTGACAGGGACATGCCTAGTATCAATATTATATCCATATCATGATATTAGACTGGATAATATCTGTGATTTTGGATATTGTACTATTAAGTACTAAGTGTTGTATAAAAATCACACCCGTGTGAACTGAGTGGTGCAAGGTCTTATATAGTCTGATCAGCTATGTCAGTGACGTCACACACTAACCATAGTAACCATGCTCACCTTTGCACGGACACGTAGGTATACAGGTACACAAACATACAGACAAAGCTGGTTGTTGGAGTGGTTTGCACCCCTCAAAAATATTGGATCGGGAAAAATCAGTATCGGCATGATACTCAAAATCAAATGATCGGAATTAGATCGGGAGAAAAAGAAAACGTGATCGGGACATCCCTAGTGAATGTACTTGGTTACTCTGCGCCACTGGCCATGGGACTAATGGCATCATGGCACCACTATGTATGCTGTGGTCATCTGTCCTTCTCACAGACATACTGTCTGGCCATGCAGCCCAAGGCGGCTCAGCCCAGCCTGTCTCTCCTGATCAATCTAAGTGACACTCAGTCTGATGTGCACAGATGCTCAGCACAGACTATTAGCACTCTATTAGGGGGGGGGGGGGGAGAGAGATAGAGAGAGACTCCAGCAACCAAATAGATAAATTGTTCTAATTTATCTACTTGTATGTATGTATGTATGTATGTATGTATGTATGTATGTATGTATGTATGTATGTATGTGTGTATGTGTGTGTGTGTGGGTGTGTGTGTCACCTAAACATTTGCACCATACTGCATTTTGACATCTCAATTCATAGCTAGCTTGAAATATTTGTTAGGCCATTATTCTTTGGTTGATCTTGTGTAACATAACAATGTAGGACCTTGAATTATAGACCGGGGTTCACTCACACTCACCAACACATATTTTACAAAATGGGACAGCAGAGCATCCATCCTCTGAATTTACCACTTGAATGCCAGCATCAAAACAAAGATTCCCCATTGGCCGCTGCAGTTGGTTGGAGCCATGTGTTCTGTGTTGCCAATATGAGGAGGAAGTCAAGCGGAAGTGCGGAAGGTACACTGCGTCGCTGCCACTCAACGACTACTGGGCTGGCCAATCAGCGCATCTGATTGGCCTACCAAACGTCCCCTTCTGTGACGCATGCTTCGCAAGGAATCTCAGGAAAGCTCTCGGGAAACCTCTCGAGATACACACGACCCAGAGCCGGAGGAGGCCTTTTTATGTCTATGGCCAGCATATTTATTCTGGGGGAAACATTCGGACACAAGCTCACCACGCAACGCAGTTCTGGCATATCTGGAACATCTTAAACTGTTTGGGGGACATTCCAATTTTCACTACAACAATACATTGATGTTATTAAAAACAGATGCTCAGCACAGCCTATTAGCACTCTATTATGAGAGAGAGAGAGAGAGAGAGAGAGAGAGAGAGAGAGAGAGAGAGAGAGAGAGAGAGAGAGAGACAGGGAGTCTTTTGAAGTATTTGTTTTATTTATTTGAATACTCAAGTACGGTAGTTTCAAGTACACCAGAATTCAAGTATAAAATGTGTCTGAGCAACTTTGCGGCCATTTGGTTTGACCAGGAGTAGGCTATATCTACACTTTAACTAAAGTTCTGCGGATCAGTACTTTGTGTCCACCACTGGCCTCGACTATGTAGCTCCAGGCAGCCACATGCTGCACAGACTTAACCCATTCTGGGCGGGAACCCCTTTTGGTGTTTTAAACATTGTTATAATTTAGCTATTGAAAAATAGCAGATCTACAAGCTCATAGCGCGCCACCGAGTGGTGCGCTACGAGCTTGTAGGTCTGCTATTTTTGAAAAATCGTGAAAATATTTATTTCAGAAAACTGGAGGATTTAGAAGAATTCTTTTAAATTTCGAGGTCAGGCCAAAATGGGTTAAGCAAGCACAGCATCGACATCGAGACAGGCAGACAGACACGGCTCTCAGGAGAAGACAGACAACGTGCAGCCACTGCACACGAGATGAGCTGGAAACCGAGCTCTGCTCTTTCTACAGCTATATATACCTGCCGAGCGAGCCAAGACATCAAAGACACGCGGTATGCACACGCACATTACAAACCCACAAAGAGAGCTTTGAAAACATGACTAATAATGAAAAAAAGGAAATGTCTATAATAGATCTGCTGCTGGGTGAAGTGCAGCGGCACAGTGTGCAAACATGAGCACGTGCAAGCTGTTGTGACAGGAATAGGACATTCCAATTGAATCCAACCACCGAGACTGTCAATCATTCGTACGTCTGTTTCCTTTGGCTATGGACGGATCCACGGAGGGGTGTCCTGTGCGCAGCCATAGCTGAGGTGTCCCATTAACACATCCACGTATGATAACAGCATCCTAAGGTTAGCAAGGAATATCACCTCTAATACTAAGCATGTGTTGTATGGAGAATATAGGTTGCTACCTTCAGGAAGGAGATATGGTGTACCAGCATACAATAAGGTCAGACTAAAGAGGTCCTTTGTCCACCAGTCGACCTTGAGGCTTAATCAGGAGTCGTAGTAGCCACAGGATAATCTAAGCGGTGGATATTGCTCTCATGTCTTTATGTATGTAAATTGTCTTGTTCTTTGTGTTATGTCAAATGTGTGTACGTATATGTGTTCTGCATACTTGGCTGCTGTGTCGCAAGACAAATTTCAGTGTGAACTGACAATACAGTACTAGATCATATCATATCATATCATATCATATCATTCACTGCCAGCTATTAATAAAATAATCAGCGGTTGAGCGCCAATGTCATAGATCTATACGTCTTAAGGTCCTTATAGTGGTTCATGACAGCTCGTCGTCGTGCTACATAAATTAGCATTGGGTTGCTATAGGCAATGGAGTGAAACTGTACCGTAATGAAGATGGTCGCGTGTATCCACTCGTCAAAACAAGCATTACTCGACGGCCCATAGACAAAGTAGTGATGATCACGGTAAAACAATGTCTATCTTTCAAAATAAGGGTTACAATTTAGGCATTTAGCAGACGCTCTTAATCCAGAGCGGCTTGTAAGCAGGAACAAAACACATCAAATACACGTAATACATCAAATACAAAAAAAACCCTAAACCTAACAGTGGAATATCTATATAATGAACTATGCATATTATACTATATAGTGCTATGTCTACATAAAATGCTATAAGTTACATACGTTGAGCCTTTGTGTACGCCTGGAAGGTCGTCGGGGCAATGGCAAGTGCTACGGGCTAAGATGGAGTCTGAAGAGGTGGGTTTTCGGACTACGGGGGAAGATTGGGAGTGAGTCTGCAGTCCAGGGTTGCACTGAAAAGATGCTGGCGGTCAACAGCTGATTTTGTGTGACGTAGATCTGTAGAAGTACAGATCTACCGGAATCACTTTTCTTTGTGACCACCTCGCTCGGTGGTCACAAAGAAAAGTGATTCCGGTTTGAATGGGCTAAATTTTCTCTTTGTCTTAAAATACCTTTATAAAAATAATATTATGTGCGATATTACTCTATATAAAAAGGAAGTGATTAGGAAGTCGATACAAGATGTACAGTAGAGATGTACAGTAGTCACTCAGGAGGCAGGTCAGATGTACAGTAGTCACTCAGGAGGCAGGTCAATTCTCCAGTCATTGATTTTCTGCAGGATGGGTGGCATCCACTCTGAATGCGCTGCCATCTGCAATGGTGACGTGTGTGTCTGTGTGTGCGTGCGTGCGTGTGTGTGTGCGTGCGCACGTGCGTGCATATTCGAGAGAGAAAGAAGAGAGACAGAGACAGACGGACAGTGTGAAAGCACAGAATATAGAGGGTATGCACATGAAAAAAGTGAGTGGCAAAGTGAGTGGCAAAGTGAGTTTAACGTTATTGTTTAACGTCATTTATTGCAATCAGATTCAAACTTTTCTGTTTGAATGTACAGTATGGGCTGTCAAGGCCAGAAAGTAGTTTTTTGTAACTCAGCAGGCGTTCCCGCATAACTTCTGGGTATGATGATGATGTCATGCGCATATACCCTCTATGGTGTGTTATGGTTGTGCTGTCTAAATCTAATGATACATTTGGACAGGACGCACGCACATCCACGCTGCTTTCCTGTCCCACTTGCACATATACAGTAGATCGGCTATTTTCAGCAAGCGTAAAATCAGCCATTACGACACCATCAAGGTCCGCCAAAATACATTTTAGTCGACTAAATCAACTGTAGATTTAGTAGACTGAAATCTTATGACATTTAGTCGGCTAAAACTAGACTAACACTAAAACATTTCAGATGACTAAAATGTGACAAAAGACTATGACTAAACTAAAATCTAAATTTGCTGCCAAAGACAACACTGGAGGGAAGCAGAGTATACAAACAGACTATCAGTCGTGTCCTCGACCTCTACATAGCGCTGTCGTGGGTGGAAACCTTGTACAAGCAAAGAAGGTACTTTACAGACAAAATTATGTGTTTTCCAATGGATCTGATGTAGTTATAATTACAGTCACAAGCTCTTGTAAAAACACATCATTGGTTAACCCATTTTGGGGCGGGAATCCCTTTTGGTGTTTTAAGCATCATGTCATACTTTAGCTATTGAAAAATAGCAGAACTACAAGCTCATAGTGCGGCACTCGGTGCGAGCTTGTAGATCTGCTATTTTTGAAAAATCTTGAAAATGTGGCTAATATATATTCTTTCAGAGCAAACATTTTTTAACTCAAATCTTTGCTTCTGGGGGGGTCCCTGGAACAACATAAGTGACCAAATTTGACTGAGGGACTGCCATTGAATTTTTTTGAATTTTTGTTTTTTCATGTCATATGAAAGCAGCCTACAAACAGTAGCTTCAAATTGACATATTGGTTGTTCAGTTTGACCCACCTGTTTTGGAGATATGGCTTATAGTAATGTCTTGCAGAAAACAGCGAGTTGAGAAAACAGGCTTGAAAGGTTCACTTCTGTGGTCTCTAACATTACACCTAGTTACATGTTTAAGCATTTATTTCATATTTACATGTCGATTTCAGCTCTCAGCTTTCAGACATGCTCTAGTATGTGAAGAGTCTGCCTGTGCCATTAACTCATTTTGGAAAAAAAAAAAAAGCTGGAATTTGCGCGATGGCAGGCTCTCAGTCAAATTTGGTCACATATTTTCAGGAGGCCAATTACAATATCATTTTTGGGGGTCCTTGACATGAAAATGTTTGAGAACGACTGATATCGAAACATGTTTTTTTCTGAAAACTGTCAGGATTTAGAAGACATTTGTAGAATCGTCCTCAGGTTTAAATGGGTTAAGTATTTATAAAACGAACTGAATTAACCACATTGCAGCTTTTAGATCGCCTGTTTGGCCCTACTGTGCATTTGTGCAACACACTTGTACAAGGAAGTAGGGCATGTATGGAGAGATACAAGGTTTCTGACCAACATGCAACTAGAGTATGAGGGTCACCTCGGCCACCCACCACCCACCCACCCTGAAGGGTGAATTAAGGATCAGAGGAGTGCCCCACAGTGAGAGGGTATTTTCGGGGGTCAAGGTTCCGGAGGCTTAGCAGTAAACTAATAACATACCTGGTACTGTGAGGGCACGGGGGTCGTATGCCGACAACGTGCTCTTCATTGTTGTGATTTAACCCATTAAGACTTGGGGCCGATTCTACAAATGCCTTCAAAATCCTTTTCTATGTCAGTGGTGCTCAAACTTCAACGTCATGTCAAGGACAAATATTTATGTATAGGCTATTTGGCCGGCGGACCCGCATCTGAAAATATATAGTTTCAGGAAACCCCCCAGAAGCAAATATTTGAGTTAAACGCATTCACTGTGAAATAATTTTGCACACATTTTCACGATTTTTCCACAATAGCAGCAAACAAAGTACTTCACCACAGTACTCGAGTCGAAATAGATATATTCCTGGTCAAAATAATACTTGGCTAATGAAAAGTTGCAGTCAAATTTGTATTCAAGTTAACGTGCTGGAGTACGACCTACAGTATGAAAAAGTGCATGTCATTGGCTACAATACAGATTGGTTAAAATAACACGTAATTCACTAAAGAATAATACTAATTGCAATGCAGCTTAAAGGACAGTATCAAGTATGATATATAGGGCCTCATCTATCAACGTGACTGACACCAAAAAATGGGCATCTCTTCACCGCAATTGTCGGTATTTACTGTATCATTCCAGCGTGACTTTGAGGTACGCCACGCCAAAGCTCACGTCTGGTCGGTAGCGTTCGTAGGCTTTGTCTGCACCCGTTTTTCTGTCGTACAAGAGGAGCAGCATTGTCTGACCAGCTGACAGGCAGATCTAACATATATGTATTCACTCCAAAAATGTATAGCTAATAAATAATACATGTGAAAAAGATATATTTTGTAAAGGCATGTCATATGAAATTGGTAGGAATTTAAGGCAGAATATACACTCCATTGATAATTGAGGCCCATAGTGTGTCTGCAGGACTGAAAGAGTATTAACTGTATTTCTTCTAGTATTTGTTCAAGTAGTAGTTCCACAGAGTGAAAACATAAAAGTCGAGGCATTCAAGAGAGAAGAACAGACACAATGTCTCACATGTCATGGCCACCTATTAAAGCTCTCCCTAAAACATGTTGGGGTGCTCACAAAAGCCCAATTAGACCTTAAACTGACACGTTTGGGACGTGTCTGAAAGTGAAATATCCCTTTAAGTTCTCTGTCCCTCTGCCTAAACAATGTGAGACTTCGTATAGCCTACCCACACATAGACAGAAGGGCTGCTATACTATTCTTGTTTTCGTACGCTAAGCCGCCCTAGACCCGGCTCGATCCCGCTAAACCATGTTTGTTTAGTTTAATATGTATATTTGAAGCTTGATACCACGAAAACCCTGTTGGCTTCTTGTACTGGGCAGTATCGCTGAGGCATTAAGTTGTGGGCTGCATAAAGGATAAACTGATAACTATCCTTTCATGACTTATAATAGCAGCAGGGGAGTGCTATGCGCCATGCAGTGAATTAAATGCTTAAGGGGTCGTAAATGCTTAAGGGGTCTAAATCAAAGACAATGCCTTCTACCAGGGTTGCCAGAGTTTACGAGAGAAATAAGCAACCAGGTCTATGAAAACAAGCCCTAAAGCAGTTGTCAGGACTATAGTAGTCCTGACAACACTTCCATTACCTTTGGGTCACGGCTGTGTTATTTTTTTTCTCTTGAAAATCCCATAGAGAATTCTTAGATTGCGTCATATACCATGTTCTAAAAGTAAACATAGCAGCCCGGTGATTTTGACAGGTCTGTGTTTGGAGAAAGAAAAAAAAAGTATATATATATATTAGTACTTTTTCACCGTCTGTTGATTATCCATATGAATAGAATTGCCTGGCTGATTTGTTTATTTCTTGAACACAGTTTTTATATGGCACGATTAAGATTAAGATGACCCTATTATTTTCAATAGAAATGGCACTATATAAATAACGTGGTTTTGTGCTGCTGCTGGTGTAGCGATACTGGACACAAAACCATAGTTCTATGTGACAGAGGGGCCAAAACTGAACGAAATAAATAGGAATAGGTCAACAATACAAATGATGCTAGTTTTGTGGATTAATATATTTTTAAGTGCGTGGCCCCCAGTGACCCCCACCAAACTGACCGGGTCCACCACGGGACTCAGGCAATCAACTTTGGAACCACTATATTAATGGCAAGTATTTCCTACAGCTTTCAGTCCAAAAATCAGAACTAACCCTTTAAAACAGTCGCGCAGAAACTGTTCAAAAATCGGACGTCCAGGCACTTCATGAAACGGTATGAGCTTGCCTGGCCTTTGTCGTGGTAGTGGCACGAACGCAAACAACGCCTCAGGCTTCATCTCTGTTAAGCCTCGAGTCTTGTTTGTAACTATACCATGGACCGCTAGTGGACCGCGGACCGGTGATTGAGAAACGGCACCTTAATCCCAGGTATGAGACGAGCCGCATCGAGGCAGCATCGTAGCGGTCGTACCTCACTACCTCCCATTATCAAACGGAATAGAACAGAATGAATGAGAGACACGCCTGCAGTAATTCAGCCTATTCAATCATCCGCGCTTCATCTCCTGGCATTGAGTGCCTCGGAACGCTACGTGACAGCTCACGTCTCCGCTCTTTTAATGCCACGAACGCTCATTCACACCCATTCTTTAGGCACGCTTCTTTAGCGCCGCAACGCTCGCTCAATCGCGAGGAGGAAGAGAGAGAGAGAGCATGAAGGAACGCTGTGAAGAGGCCGGGGTGTTCTGATGGAGCTGGATCACACACACACACACACACACACACACACACACACACACACACACACACACACACACACACACACACACACACACACACACACACACACACACACACACACACACACACACACACACACACACACACACACACACACACACACACACACACACACACACACACACACACACACACACACACACACACACACACACACACACACACACACACACACACACACACACACCATTCAGTCGTGATGGCTCTCTCTCTCTGGCTGCCAGAAACTCCATTAGGAGCAGTTTGACTTGTGTGAGAGAGAGAGAGAGAGAGAGATACAGAGAGAGAGAGAGATACAGAGAGAGAGAGAGATACAGAGAGAGAGATACAGAGAGAGAATTGAGAGTTGCTCTCGTGTCCTCCTCTCTCTCGGGGTCGTGTAAAACTTTAGCCGTGCGTCGGGTGGGCGGCGTCAGCTCTCACACTCCGCCACCGGCCGACACGCCCGTCCTCGCCGGCGTGCCTCCAAACAGCCAGCCAGACAGGCTTGAATATTCATGACGGCATGCACTCCCATCCCCCCCCACCGCCGACTCATTTGCATCCTTGAACTGCCGCGCCGCTCTTCACAATATGCTAATGAGACAACGTCGGCGAGAGAGAGAGAGAGAGAGCGAGAGAGAGAGAGAGAGAGAGAGAGAGAGAAAGAGAGAGAGAGAGAAAGAGGTGTATGGCTTTTCTCTGGTGACCGTATACGCAGGTGTTTACAGAGTGCGACAACGGCAGTGGTGGCAAATGTACTCACCTGTTTTACTTAAAATTATCAATACTGCAATGTAGAACTACTCTGTTACAATTAAATGTAGTAAAAGTACAAAAGTATTGACATCAAAATGTACTTAAAGTATCAAAAGTAGAAAGTAGCGAGGGTGGGGCAATTTTTCACCCATATAGCAGTGAAAACTGGACTGCCATTCATTAAAAATGTAATTTCCTGGGGTCTAGTAGGACTATAGTAAATAATAATAAAGAAATCGCTGTAAATGTTTGTAAAAAACTATCGCTAAAGATGAAAGAAAGCAATAAATGAAAAAAAAAGAAAAAAAAAGAAGTTGGTTGAAAAAACTAAATACTGTATTTGCCAGTGAAATCCCGAGTTCCCTCAGATAGTTAGTGTCAAAGTGTCCTTGAGCAAGACCCTAATTGCTTCTGATATGCAGGTTGGTGGCGCCTTGCATGGTTTCCTCCGCCATCGGTGTATGAATGAATGCATGTGTGAATGTAATATAATATCCCCTATATCGCCGCCAGTGGTCCTTGGCATGGAACAAGTCTGAGAACCCCTGATCCATCCGATATCAGTCTGGTCCGTCCATGTTGTAGAAGAGAAGGTTTGGGACAACTTGAACTCCACTCTATTCTGGATCTGGAGTGATCATTGGTGACAAAACTGTAGCAGATCTACGAGCTCACAGTGCATTGCAAGGCAACGTTTATAAAGTAACAAAGTTCTGCATACATAGTCAAAGACAAGTATAAAAGCATTAGTGTTAAAACAAATATATAGCCTAATGCAGCAAAAAAAAGAAAAAAGGTACTCATTACTACTGGCCATTTGAGTAAAAAGTACAATATTTGCGTCTCAGATGTAGTGGGAGAGTATAGTATAAAGCACCACGTTGTAAATTAAACAATTACGTACCTCAAAATTGTACGCACAGTAATTGAGTTACTTTTCACCACCACCGAATATTTGCTGTTTACATAGTCATAGAACACATTCTGTGGGTCATGACAGATTTAGTCCTTATTATTGGATATCGTTGCCCTAAAAAGGGACAAGACATAATTATGTGGTATCATTTTGTTCGTCTGACATCCAGGAGTGCTAAATTGTGTGATAGCAGTTTCAGAAGGGCAGCTGAATATGATTTTAGGGGTATAATCTGATTATGCAAAACCATATAATTCATTGTTATCTAAACTCCAAAATTATTCACTTTTATGCACATTTGCACCATGGGTGGGCATGACCAACATCATAATAGAACAACAGACATGCTGAATTATACTTCTTGTAGACATACCAGGCAAATCCACAATACCTGCCTCTCTGAAACAGGGTACATCTTAAACTTCTGAATTAAACATCATAGAATCATGAGTGATACGTCTTTTTATGGGTTTATGAGGATGTAGAAACCATTTAGACATTACTTTGAAGAGTCAGAAACTCTCAAACTCAAGGCTGTACCCCAGCACACAACGCAACTCAGGAAAACATGTAATAAACGAGTAAATGAGGACCACACAAGCTGTATTATGTTACTTCTGGAGATACTGATGAAATGGTTCTCTGTTTAGCATTCCAAAAACACATCCCTTGGCCTATCTATCAGAGGTGTGGTACACAAAACCGCACACTGTTTGTGGCCTTGGTTTGGGAGAGAACCTCTGTGAGAGTCTGTCACATATTTACCGGATGTGACATTGTGAGTGCCTTTGCTGGTCATGGAAATCTGAATGCACTGAGGTTATTGAAGAAAAACCCTGGCCAGACTTGGGATGTTTCAACAGAGCTCTTTGACCGACTGCAGCAGTTCACTTGTAGCTGGTACCTGTCTGGGACCACCTCCAGTGACGTGAACGAGATCCGCTACCATATTTTCTGTGCCAGGAGAGGGGAGGCTGATTCCAGTCAACTCCCACCATGTAGAGAATGTCTATTTCTCCATGCCCTCCGTGCCAATTACCAGACTAGAATATGGAGATGCTCTCTGCAGACTCACCCATCTGTACCAGATCCCATACAGAGTGGATGGACAACTGTTGATAGTGGAGAGTTAGCAATTCAGTGGATGCGCACAGCCCCTGCACCAGATGTAGTCCTTGAGTTTTTGGCCTGTAAATGTGCACAAGTATGCAAGCTTCCTAACTGCAGTTGTCTCAGCAATGGTTTGAGATGTACAGACCTCTGCAAACTCCAGAACTGTACAAACCAAGCACCTGAGGAAGATTCAATGCCTACAGTTGAACAGGACAGTTCTGATGAGGAAGAGGTTACATAGTTCAATACAGCCATTGACATCTATAGACATAATTTGGTGTTTTCAGTGTTTATGATAGAGGGCGCTCTACCACAACCTGTGCAACGTTAATCTACGGCTTCTGAATCAGAGGTAGACAGGAGAAAATGTGATCAAAACCAATCCAAAACATGTGTAGTATTATAGGACATTTTGGATCCAAAATGACCTTGACATTGACCTTTGACACATGGCCCTGGACTTGAATTGCTTCAGTCACCTCTTAAATCAACTCAGCACCCCAGAAAATGTATACTTTGATGTCAGAATCATCCAAATCGGCCCATTAGTCGTTGAGTTAGGTATGCCTTTCACTATATACCATTCTTTTCATCATATATCAGATATAAGGGCCAAAAACAAGTAATCAGCTGCCATTTTGACATTGCTATCACATCATTTCATAAACTACAGACATGTAGCAATACCAAAATCAAATTGTCGCTTTGTCCCTTTTTATGGCAACGATATACGATAATAAGGCCTCTGGCCTAAGGACTATATTGTGGATTTTCCCGGTACGGCTACAAGAAGTATAATTCAGCATGTCTGTTGTTCTATTATGATGTTGGTCATGCCGATCCATGGTACAAACATCAGAAATGTGCATAAAAGTGAATCATTTTGGAGTTTAGATAACAATGAATTATATGTTTTGCATAATCAGATTATACCCCTAAAATCATATTCAGCTGCCCTTCTGAAACTGCTATCACACAATTTAGCACTCCTGGATGTCAGACGAACAAAATGATACCACATATGTCTTGTCCCTTTTTAGGGCAACGATATCTCATCCGGCCTAAGGACTAATTCGTAAAAACAATGTGCAGTGGAGGCTGCAAACGCTGGCAGTGGCTAGATATGAGTTAATCGATGCAAGCCCCAAAACACAATGGATTGATCATGAAAATAAACCATGCTCAGAAAATGTGCACATCTCACCCATCTGACCACTAAATGGAATGGCAGAAATGGTCCAACTCCTCCATGCAACGATGCATCAGAAACAATCCCTATAAAATAAAGGATTATTAAAAGTGGGTGTGCGTGTGCACATTTCACTGCCCCCTCTTCCTGACACATTTATTTCCGTCCGGAGACATTTATTTGTGTCCTGAAACATTTACTAGCGTCCGTATAAAAGTTGTGCAGAGACGACACAAAGCTAGGTTCTGTGTGCTGTTGGCTCGGCTGGATTCTATCTCGCTGCAGTTATACAGGCTGGGAGATCAGTGAGCCCTGTAATGAAACATTCAAACAACAGATTCAGCCTTAATGAAGTCCTGACAGGCGCTCATCTGTTCTCACTATCTGCATCTCACTCTGCTCAGGCCTCCCCTATACAGCACTAATGCTGTAGGGGAGCAATAATGCACTCGTAGTTATTGCACCCAGCTGTACTTCCAACACAGCCTTTCTACTATCCTAAATAACCTTGTCCTACTGTCCTACGACCTCTTAAAGATACCCCCCACGAGTGCTTTTCACGACCATCTGAGCAGTTATCAGCTGGGTGAAGCTGATTAGTATAGGTCTCTCTGTGTGTGTGTGTGTGTGTGTGTGTGTGTGTGTGTGTGTGTGTGTGTGTGTGTGTGTGTGTGTGTGTGTGTGTGTGTGTGTGTGTGTGTGTGTGTGTGTGTGTGTGTGTGTGTGCATGCGCGCGTAGCATAGCTTTTCATGGATGACCTTGCAGTACAGATCATCTGTATACGTCACAAACGGCAGCAGAGTGAGAGAAAGTCAATCCACAAAGAAAAAGTCTTTGGATGAGAAAAACAAAAAAACCCGGAATGTGTCGTCGTCTCCAGTTTGACGGTGATTGAACATCGTGTCACATTGTGTACAACGCTGGTAATCAGACACTTTGGAGTTTGGCAGAGCGGCGCGGAAAAGTCAAATCAAACCGGCTGATCCGATTAGCCCGCATCTCATCACGTTTTCCTTGATGACAGAAATACATCCAAGATGGATGTTTTGCGCGTGCGTGCGTGTGTGACGGCGCATGGTGTGACAACACGACTCAAGTGGCTCCGCTTGTGTGATTCCCGCGTCAGATTGACAGAGTGCCCGCCCGGGCGGGCGGTTGGGAGGAACAGATTAAAACTTAAAGCTATCTCTGTTAAGTGCTAGCAGATCAAACTTCTCCATAAAGGACAGGTTATTGATGACAGCGGTGGCACACAGCGTTAGCCAGACTTTCATTCCTGTCACAGTTTCATCCGTCGCTCTTTGTCTCCTAAGGCAGTGGTTCCCAAACTTCTTCATGTCAAGGACCCCCAAATTGACACTAATTATCCCACGGACCCCCCATTTGAAAACATAAACATGATGCCAGGGACGCCCATAAGAGAAGATATTTACGGATTGATTCAGTGATTGATTGATTCAGCAGTGATTCTCAACCCGTTTAATTTCAAGGACCCCCTAGTTTGACATGCATATTAGTCTACAGACCCCCATCTAATGCCATTTCACTCTCTGGGACCCCCATTTATATTGTAAAATCAATGTTAATTTAACACACCTTGTACACATTTGTACACTGTCAGAGTTACAGCCCCATAAGGGTCCATTTGGTTCCAAACTATCATTTAGCTGGGGACCCTTCTGGGACCCCACTCTGGGAACCACACTTTGGGAACCACTGTTCTAAGGCACTCTTCTCTACACCTGTAAATGCAGCGAATACATGGCTTAAAGCCCAAACCACACAAATCGGTCAAGACGCAACAAAGTGGTTTTAGTGTTCGTTCGCAGCGGTGTGATATGTCCTGTTACACATCTGCGCATGGTGACGCATGTCGACGCAAGTCGACGAAAGTGATTAAATTGTTTCAATGCAATGGTTGCTTGCAACTACATGCCTCTACATGCCTCTACTCGCAACCGTTTGGTTGCAAGGAGTTGCATGGCAACCCATTGGTGGTTTGGGCTTTAGAGACAACAAGGCTGTTTCTTTAAGCGACAATGTGACTCTGCAGCAAATTTTAATTGGAAACATGTGTCTTCATGTGTCCGGATCCGATCTTTCCTAGGCTGGCATGGCTGAAGGCGGAAGGCAATATAGCAACGTGCAATAAGTCCGGTCCTAAACACTTCAATTGCAATCATTGCAATCATTGAGCTTCCCTGCCTGCCGGATGCAATTTTGAAAAACCCCAAATTCACCCCAAATGCCGTATTGTAGCGACCCCAGGGCATGTATACAGATACATAGGCACACATAGTGTTATCATGATTTGTCACAACTCGAGTTGGCTTTGTCCGCAGCGTAAACGTCTTTAAATAAATACTTTTTGAAAAGTCTATGAGGAAAATGCATTGGGAATTATTTCCTGGGCCTGGCGTCATCATGAAAGGGGGCGGGACTGCGACGCTCTATAGCAAGTCCTGCCAACAGAAACGTCTCCATTCCACAACCAAATGGAAAACTGACCTAGAAAGCACGGCTGTCCTCAAAATGTAGTTGGACTGGACACTGTATCCACTACGATCTTGCCCCCAACGGAGGGAGGCAAGCCACGGTAGGTGCCCTGTGTGAGTGGCACCCACTGCCACGCCCACTATTATTCTGTGAATATATCTACACTTTTAGTGTTGCTGCTGATGTGTTGCTGTACAACAGATGTATGTACTACGCACAATGGATCAATCAAGCAATGCATATTGAAAATAAATAAATTAATAAATAATAATAATAATAAAAAAGGATACATGAGTTTTTGCCTCACCACTGGCTCTCATGCAGACAGATGCACGCATTAACATACAAGCTAAGGAAAATATCTCATGCGCGTGCACACACACACACACACACACACACACACACACACACACACACACACACACACACACACACACACACACACACACACACACACACACACACACACACACACACACACACACACACACACACACACACACACACACACACACACACACACACGATACACACTCTCCTTTGAATACTCTCCCACTTCCAGACATCCATAAGATGTCACAAAGACACATCAAAAATAGAGGATGGCCTATATGTGACTCTGCAGTATGCCGAGGTAGGGCATGAACGACCAGTGACGGCTCCAGAAAGTTGTGACTATGGGGGTGCTATGGAGCAGAGGTTCCCAACCACCGGTACGCGGACCGGTGCCGGTCCACGGGACATGTGCCACTGGTACGTGAGAGGGGAATTCCAAGTTTTCCCGTCGTATAAAAATCCATTTGAAAACACGACTGAGAAGAACACCAGACCTCAGACCTGATGGCTGTTGCACGTAGAGCACAATCACCCCATTGGAATGCAAATGCTTGCCTTTCAGGCTGCCTTGCAGCCTTTGTATCCTACTCTCGTCTCTTTGAAATCGCTTTTGATTGGGGGGGGGGGGGGGGGGGGAACGACGATGCGCTGGGGACGACACACCAAACGGCAGTGAAAAGTTGACGCGTCCGTTCACAGTCCATCACTGACTGTGATTTATAAACGGCTTCGAGTCCGTGTTACTTCCATGTTGCGTAGCATAACTGTCCAATCCTTAGTATCTTTACCGTTCATGTCTGCTCTGCGGGCAGCAGCAGCAGCAACCACCTGTAGGCTATTTTGTCACGATCGCCCTAATGAAACCAAACGCACGGTGACGGACGGTACAGGATTATTATTTCATGTCAAAATGAAAAGATGGTGTTAAGGTAAAGTAATGCCTAATGTGTCACTCTACATGTTTAGCTAAGTTTTCCACATGTCCAAAGCAATTTATGAAAAAGACATAAGCCTAACCCTTTTTTTTAAATCATAGCCTACTATCATTGTTAATGATATAACACCATTTAGGTCAATGATATATAGGCTAACAATAATAGGCCTATAGCAGCAGGTAGCCTAATTAAGGGGCAGTCAACTGTCTTCCGTGAGGAGGTTTTGGTAGGATGACGCGCGACCCTAAAAACTAGACTAAAATGTTAGGAAGGGACTAGTGGACAAGAGATCCAGTATAAGTCATTTTACACTTGGTTGTATGCTGAAAATAGCCAATCTACAAGCTCACAACGCGTGCGTGCCAGTGCGTGCGTGTGTGTGTGTGACGTATTCACTGCATGCGTCACTGAATCCCTGAGCACTGAGCAGCCTACGGTGCTGGCGGGAAGTACTCCTATATATATATATCCATCATGGCCCATAGCACTTATCCTACCCCCTTAGATAGCACTTTTTAGACTTAGATAGCATTTGAAACAGACTTATGGCATGTCATGTAGACAGCACAATAATTGCATTGTATGCAGTCATAGCACCTCATAGTACATATGTATAGCATAGTATAGTATATATGTATAGTTTATATGTATAGTGTCATTATATAGATATGTTCTAGTTACGTTCTTAGCTTATGCATGTTTCATGATAAATGCATGTGATGTATTCCCATGCTTTTGTTCTTGCCTAATGTAAATCGCTCTGGATTAAGAGCGTCTGCTAAATGCCTAAATTGTAAATTGTATATATTCTTCTTTTTTAAATTTAAGTAAAACACAAGTAAGTGTTCCAAGTAAAAGGACTGTCAACAGTACTTGAGTAACAGTACAAAGGTGTAGGCATCACAATAACGGAAGTAAAAGTAGTTATCGTTATGCACAGTGTGCATATCACAATGTGCAGAGGTTTTCAAAATGTGTCAAGATATTTAAAAGATAGACCCAACTTAAAATAGGGCTTAATGTGCGTTTTGTTATGACAATCTAAATCTCCAAAAGCAAAGAGAAACTAAAGCTTTCAAATAATTGCAGTGGAGTAAAAAAAAAATCTACCTCTGACTGAGATGTGTAACGGAGAGTGCTGAGTTTAGATAAAAAATAAAAAAATAAATACAAAAAATAAAAATAATAAAAAGTACAGTACTTGAATGAATGTCTCCTGCATCCCCGTTGGCCCATGTTTCTACTGCACTGGCCTTCTGATCCCATCTGTCAATCTAAATGACATATGCATTTAAGTGTGTGTGTGTGTATGTGTGTGTGTGTGGGGGGGGGGGGGGGGAGAGATAATGGAAGATGGAGAAATAGAAGAGAGGGAGGGACGACTATAGGGATGAGACGATGTTGTATATTGACAAAAAATGAACTCACAGTAAATCGTCAATATCTTCCGTCATACTCCTTTCTGCCAAGTTGCATATTGGTCGCTTTGTTCCCCGTCTCTCTCTAACTGTACGTATTTGCCTTTTTTTCTTTCTTTTTTTTTACATTTAAAAAACCTTGAAAGTGAATACCGGTAATATCTTCAGTGGGTCCATGACACACAATATTTTGAGAACTACTGATTTCTAAGGCATTTCTAGAATCCGGCTCAGGTCTTAAAAAATAAAAACACTTGTGAAGTATAGGTATATGGCCACTTAACCTTGAGGTTGGATGGACTCATCCATCTCTCTCTCAGTGCAAATATCTGAATAAAGCATGAACATGATTTATTCAACTAACATGACTTATGGATAGGTCCACTTAACCTTAACGCAGCATGTGTCAATGTGAATCAGTGGTCCTAATAGTTAGGTCCACTTAACCTTAACGCAGAATGTGTCAATGTGAATCAGTGCTTCCTGCGTCTGCGGCCCACTTATCCGACCACATTGCCCCGATAAAAAAGAAAACAGTCGGAGTAGTGCTCGTTTTCTTCGAGTTCACCTCACGTGTTCCCCGTGGCTAATAAAAAGTATGTCATGACATCACAGGTTAATCTCTATTCCTTGAGCTTTTGGGCCTGTGGCTCCCCGGCTACCACTGATATAGAGACATACTGTAGGTTTTTCTGAAAACTGTTAATCGGCCTCAGGTCTTAATGGGTTAAATGTGTCTACTCACTCCCTTCTACTGCTTAGTTCTTCAGAGCCTGGGACGCACGTTCTCTCGTTTCCAGACAAAAAGGTCATTATGGTTATGTAATAATAATAGGCTGCTTCTAAAGCAACTCCATTGTTGAAAGTCTGTTCCTTTGTTCTCAGTTGTAAACGCACATGTCCAATTCAGTCATTTAACACTTCTGGTGCCGCCAAATCTTTCAGAATAAAGGTGCCAAAAAACATGACGCAAAATCTTCCATTACTACATCGTGTTAGTAAGTCTGATCTCTTTAGAAGTGTTATTGTAATATTGTAACCGAGATGCATCATGAAGTCGGAAATCGGTGTTATTATAGATACAGAGAAAATAGGGTTTTTTGTCAGCCGTAATAAACAAGTAATGGGTGCGTGCGCACCAAAAGAGGTCGGGAGGGGCTGTTTCCAATCAATGGATTTTAGTGCTCCCGCTTTATATCAATCAGAAAGACTTATTTATAGAATTTGTATAACACGTGTGTGAACATCCTGGGCATCAGAGGTGTTAACATTAGCGAATCATTGTCAGCACTCTTTTGAGAGTATTAACTAATTAGAAGTGGCAGAGTGAAAAAATAAATAAAGCAGATAATAGCAAACATAAGTAGAGAGGGCATCTTTGATTACAGCTGAACATTGAAATTAATCTCTCTCATTGTGATTACCTGCTGCGTATTGGTGGGAGTCTGAATACGTTTGTTTTACAGTTAAAAAAAAGGATCTTCATTAATTATGTCCCAAGAGAAAATTAAAACAGAAGAGAGCACGATGCACGATACATGAAGAAGATAAATTAGAAGTGACGACACAAATAAATGAGCAAAGAACATTGAAACTGGAGCACTGCAGTATAGTATATAGCAGGGGTTCACAAAGTGGCAATTTAAAACCTCCTCAAGTCTCTTTGAGCGGGTTCTAAATTGACCCTGTAACTCGGACGGTATTCAAATGTAACCAAATTGACCCTAAGTTGTATACTATCAGAGTTAAGGGTGGTCCTTGAAATATAAAAAGTTTGAGAACCACTGGGCTTAAAGGGGAAAACCACCCATTTTCAACATTTTACTATGTCATTAATATACCTTAGTCGAGCTGTTGTGTGGAAATAATAAAGAAGTCCCCCCATTCTGTGTTTCCTAGAACTGTAATTATGAAAAAAATCATTAACATGGTGAAACACATCTTGATGATGTCATCAAGATGTGTTTCACCATGTTAATGATTTTTTTCAGACCTCTAGTTCTAGGAAACACAGAATGGGGGAACCTTTTTATTATTTCCACACAACAGCTCTAAGGTATATTAATGTCATAGTAAAATGTTGAAAATGAGTGGAATGCCCCTTTAATCCTTAATGTGTTGTGAAGGAGTGCTGCAGTGTGAGCTTTAAAAGGAACCCTTGCTAACAAGACAAATATGCCTTAATACATTATACTTGCCCTCTATAACTAAAATAAAAAAATAATAATAAAAACACCTTAAATATTGTATTGTAAATATTGTGATGATGTCATATGTCCATGTGTGCTGAATATATGGAATGCACGTGCTAATAAAAACAACTTTAATACTTCCTAAGGATAATATGAGCATCAAAGCAATATTTTAAATACTTTTTATTAGCATGTGCATTCCATAGGGCTGGACCACACATGGACATATGACACTGTCAACTTGCGACAGGAGCAGTTCCTATTGAGTGAAAGATTCTTTATTTATGAAAGAAATAAAATATTTAAGGTTAAGTTATTATTATTTATTTTTTTAGTTATAGAGGGCAAGTATAATGTTTTAAGGCATATTTGTCTTATTAGCCAGGGATCCTTTTTTAAAGGCATGTGAGTTTCAGCACCATGGACAGCGCTGGTGCAACTACGTTGCTCCTGTAGCTGTGAGCAGCTACACTACAGCCGAGCGTGGTAGCCGCTGGCCTGGCTGATTTCAGCACCCGCCAGGCTGGACAGCTCCTCTACCCTGGCTTGAGCAGTGTGCACTGGCCTGGCTGAATTCAGAACCTGCCAAGCTGGACAGCTCCTCAACCCTACTCCCCCTCAGCCGGCCTGCCAGCCAGTCTCACCCCAACTCCTACAGGACCCCGGGGGTCTGGGAGGTAGCGATGTGGGCCAGCTGCAAGACAGCTGTGTGTGTGTGTGTGTGTGTGTGTGTGTGTGTGTGTGTGTGTGTTAAGGCCCTGCAAGCCCGTCGGGATCTGACGGGTCCCGGCCCGCGGGCTCGCTCGCCGTTATATTAATTTTCCGATGCGAATTTCACCCAGACTGGACTTTTAACAAACAACGTCTTTTGCCTTCTTTCTCTCTCTCGGCACCATACTCTTGTCCTCTCTCTCTCTCTCCTAATTATTATGCAACGCAGCTGTGCACGTACGCACGCACGCATGCATGCATACACACACACACACACACACACGCACACACACCGAGTGCCGTTCTATAGGCTCTGACAGAACTGAATCCGCAACAAAAAACAATTTAAATACTGCAGGAGGATTACCACACTAAACAAAGTTGGTTTTGTACAGTGGAGATAACGTAAGTGTTCTTGATTTATTATTATTGTGGGTTTAGTTTTTATCATGCAGCGAGTCTGTGATAGCCGATCTACAATCACCTTCGCTTGCGAAAGACGAACATAATCAGAGCGCGAGATAGTGCAGCTGAGAGTGAGTGGCTGCGGCTGCTGCATGCGTGCCGTTGATGCACCAATAAAGCGACACGCATGATAGAAATAATAAAATAAATAAAAAGGTGTTGGGCTTCGGGCCCGGGCTGAACTCCACGGGCCCGGGCCGGGCCAGGGCCCATAGTTTAGGGCCGTGCAGGGCTCTAGTGTGTGTACGGACACGCAAGAAAATGGACAGCCTTAAGTTCCTTTCACACAGGGAACGGGTGTCGCAGGCGTTGTCGCCTAGATCAACGACAGGTCCGACAAGTCTAGTCGCCCACAGGCGTGTGCACGAAACGAGCTCTGACGACCACTGCTTTAATCTTAAATGAGCATTCATGCCTACATACACTCTGTTATTTCTTTCTCCTGTATCTGTTGTTGGTATGGTAACCTCGTAATCAAAGATAGAAATTCCCTTGGGAGAATTGTGAAAACTGCTTCTAAAATTACTGGCATCCATTGGAGAGCCTTGATTTCTTCTATAATAGACAGCCGTTCAAATAAGCCCTGTCCATCCACTCAAATGGTGCCCACCCACTCAGTTCGGAGGATATACTGCTGCCATCTGGCCTTCGCTTGTCCCTAGGACAACAAAAAATAGGTACAAATACTCCTTTGTCCCTGCCTCGATCAGAGCAGTTCATGCTGCCGAAAGAAGGTAAAAAAAAAGTGATGATGACAATGATGATGATGTTTTAGTACCTAGCACCTCGCTCACTTTGCTCTTGGCACTTTCATTTTTCACTTAAAAAATGTACTACGATTTTTGTCCGTATAGGTCCAAAGTTCACATGTAGATGTTTTCGTGCATTTTGATCATTTTAAAAGGTCAGAGGTCAGAGGTCAGACACATATGTGTATCAAAGTTGCATTGCCAACGGCCAAACGGTTCATGAGCTATGCGCGTTACAAGTTTGCATTTTCAATTGAGTGCTATAGCGCCACCCTTTGGCCAATGGTCATGGGCTTCGCATAGTCACCGCTTGGCATGGCCCTCTACCATATTGCCACGTTTCGCGAAAACTGACTTGCTATTTTTAGAAGAAATACCTTTGAAGTTGTACTTAAGTACAGTACGTGAGTATATGTACTTAATTACTTTCCACCACAGGTTTCACCCCATTATATTTTGGCTGTATCCCCCAACTGTCCAGGCAGACACACAGGGAGTCCGTGAATCGTTTATGCAATTTGGAGTGAGGCCATTTCAATCATTATAAAGATGATTCAATAAAATGTTTAAATCGATACAGACTTAAACTGGCAGCCAGTGTAAATTGGCTTAGTGCAGGACTAATGTGTTCATATTTCTTTGTACCTTCCGTTGTGCCAGTCAGAGCTTGAAGGGAGCTATGACTGATACTGGCATAACGTTTATTGCAGCAGTCCAGACTATAAGGATGGGATTCATGATTACCGTGGCAAAGACAAAAAAGATTAACCGATAACATGCCGTCCTCTGGTGGCTAAACTCGGTGGTGTTGCCAGAATCCTGCAGAAAACTACACTGTTTGACAGCTGTGAACCAAGGGGCCAGTGAGGCGCTCCAACGTTGAAGCTCTGGGCCCTAGTGGTAAGAGGAAGGACTGCAGGCGGACCCGTGCACGGACACGTAGGACCATCACTCCCTACGTCACCCATACGTCACCCCGGACCTCAAATTTGAGGTCCGGAGGAGGTACTTCTGGCAGTCTTCCGGGTGCTTCAAAACGCCACTGAGCAACTTCATCGAAATGAATAGCTTGGGGGCGGGGCTAGTGCTCCAGTTCGGTCTCTATCCTTTATATACTCTATGCTGTGAACTCGTTTGTTGAACCGGAAGTGATTGTGTGATGACGCACAGCTTCAGTCTGTGCCGTCTTCTCTCAGTGATTGTGTGATGACGCACAGCTTCAGTCTGTGCCGTCTTCTCTCCGTGTAAACAATGCTTTTGTACTCGCAAGGTCAGATTAAAGCTCTAAACATCGTCCATTAGCTCAACCTGAGCCCTATAAATGCTTTAGATCGCATACGTGTGCATGTATACTGTACGGTACGTGTATGTACGTGGATATTTTGGATATTCGATGACATCACACCATGGGTGCCACCGGAGGCTAGCGACGGATGCTAAAAACAGGATTGGGTATGTGATATCCCTGAATGGATATGGATTACAATTTCATAACTCATCAAATATTACCTCCTGATTTAGCTTTATTGTTACACAAATGTCAATAAATCAATAAATGTATCAATTAATAGACAGACGGATCATTAGCACAAACCTGGCAGACAGACAGACAGAAAGTGTAGCAGCACAGTATCGACGTGTGTGAAGTGCTCATAAGCACCCACAGGACACGGCACGCTGCCGCGCGGCTGCCACGTTTGTGCCAACAAAAAAAAAGAGATCTGACCCACAGGAACGCACCCAGGGTGCCGGCCCGATTCCGGCGAGCCGCCCCGCGTCCGAAACGGTTGAGAAATGACAGGTACGGTGTGGGGGTCCCACTACTGTACCCTCTACTGTACTGTACTGTCACTGTACTGTACTGGCACACCCGAAATCACCATATATACAGTTAATATGTGCGTGTGTGTTTGTGTTAGGTTGCGCACAGGTGGTGAAAAACAACCATGCTGTTTTCATGCTCAGACGCAGCCACCCACCCAGCAACCCAGCCAGCCAGCCAGCCACCCACCCACACACATAGCTCCGTAAGGGAGTGGTTGCACCACTAAAAAAAGTCACCGCACGGCAACACCTGGAAATCGAACATAATTACGCGCACCGTTTTCAGCCTGTGTGTGTTGCCCTTTAGAATACATTTGTCAGGTCTTAACAGGTTAACCCGTATACAGGAAAACAAAATCTAGACTATAGAGGGCATCATGTCCTAATAAAAAACATGACTCACTGATCGAGTGTATATATGTTTTTTCGAATCCTTGTTTGCACTGTTTATTATTATTATTTGTATTGTTTCTTGATGCAACCTTGCTTTTTCCTTCTGCCTTGTTTCTTCTGTATACTACCGTACTTTTTTATCCTTCTTATTCTTACTTGTATGTTGTAACCTTAACCGTTTCCGTCCATCCGACGTGTCAGCACGTCCTAGGGGTCCCAATCGACGCGTCCTAAAGACGTGTGAGGACGTCCTAGCGCATCCTCAATGATACGGGGCGAGATAAGAATATTCTGAATTTTTCCCTTTTTTTTTATTTGTCAGTTTGCCTCTCGGCTACCGTATGCTCCGCTCTGTCCCCATGTTAGCTTATCATTGAGTTAGCCGTTAGCGCGGCGGAAAGAATGACTCGTCTCTCCTAATCCAGGGCGCTTTCCGTGGTGTTGAACGGATCGATATACTGGTGCTTCATTTCTGCTCCTCATCCGTCTCTCCCGCAAAATATGAACGCTTTTTGGATCATATATCGTATAAACTAAAACGATCGCAATGTAAGCTAGCTATGTAAAGTGAACTTTTTTTAGTGGATTGTTTCCGGGTCATGGCTTTCCGAGTAAAAGCGGCCATGTTGTTCCAGAACCCCAGAGCTCCTATTTTGAAGGACTTCCGGCACTGATTGTGTTAACTGCTCTGTGCGACTGATTCTCCCCCGCGGGATAATAAATCTATCTAAAGTGTACAGAAAGTGTTCAAATTATGTTTTTATGTGGCCACACCCACCAGTTCATACCTGGTTTTCACCTTGGCACCACCCACCCGAACTTAAGCGTCGCTCACAGCCGTTGATGTATGATAATGGCGGAGGTACATGATTTCACAAAAATGGTGTATTTTCTATTTGGCTTTTTGACTCAAAGGCTTATAGCTTTCAGGAAGAAACCAGAAATACATATATTCAAATATTATCTGAATATTCTAACCACACATGGGGATCTATTAGAGTAATAATGTTACCGGTAACTCCATAGACCAGAAACCAGACTAGGTTTCGCTGAACGGATATATAGCACTGACCACATAATCACGGCAGGGCTGGATTTGTCTTTTCACACACCCCGTATTTGAGTAATACTCAATTATCCTGTGTCGAGAGAGTGAATATTTAAACCGGTGATAACCTATTCCGTCCGCCGCGGTACAACCATTCTTTATTCAGTTGGAAGGGAATGAGCATTCCCCCTCCTGCCTCCAGCCCTTCCGATTTAGCACTAAGTGCCTCAGGGCAGTCTGATGGATCACTCTCTGATGGCTGTCTCTCTCTCTCACTCACACACTCACACACTCACACACACACAGTCACACACACACCCAGTGTTGCCACGGTTGCAGTGTTGTTTTTGGAAGCAAATTTGATTTTAGTTTTAGTCATAGTCTCTTGAATAGTTTCCATTTAGTTTTAGTCACATTTTAGTCACCTGGAATGCTTTAGTGTTAGTCTAGTTTTAGTCGACTAAATACCATAAGATTTTAGTCGACTAAATCTACAGTTGATTTAGCCAACTTAAATGTATTTTGGCGGGCCTTGGTGCCGTCATAATGGCTGTTTTTGCACTTGTTGAAAATAGCCGATCGACGCGTTGTGAGCTTGTAGATCGGCTATTTTCAGCATGCAACCAAGTGTAAAATGACTTATACTGGATCTCTTGTCCACTAGTCCCCTTCCTAGCATTTTAGTCTAGTTTGTTGACGAAATTGTCAATACATTTAGTCTTAGTGAAGTCATCATACTGTAGCTTAGTTTTCATTTAGTTTCCATTTAGTGTAGTTTTCGTCAGTGAAAAAAGGTAGTCGACGAACATTTTTCGTCTTAGTTTTAGTCGACAAAAACAACACTGCTTATAAGCGTATTCGCGACCTTATTCGTTCGGTCATGGCCCACACTTCATGACCATAGGGTGAGAGTATAGGAACGAAGATTGCTCGGTAGACAGATAGCTTTGCATTCTGGCTCAGCTCTCTTTTCGTCACAACAGTGCGGCCCCTGCTGCTCCGATTCTCCGGCTGATCTCCTTCTCCGTCCTCCTCTCACTCGTGAACAAGACTCGAGAACATTAGTGATCTGGATTAAAGCCACTTGAACACAAGTTTACACTGTCTTGCCTTTGGACTTTCAGATAGCACTATTTCTGTCTACCCGCTCCAGCTGCCAAGCAACTTAAGAGTCTAGCCACATCTAAGTTGCGATACCCTCCACTGAAAGCACCCTTTTATGAAACAGAAAAGTCCTGTCTGATTAAACAACAATAAACTCACCAATACCGCATGGACAGGTGCAATAAAGCCAGTCTGCATAATTGATTTTAGTTTTAGTCAGTCTTTTGAATAATTTTCCTTTAGTTTTAGTCACATTTTAGTCACCTGGAATGTTCTAGTGTTAGTCCAGTTTTAGTCGACTAAATATCATAATTTTACACTGTAAAGATTTTACATTTGCTGAAAATAAGATGTAGATCATGACTAGAGTGAGGACCAGTTATAATTATGGTCTCCGTCAGGTGGAAAACTAAAATGTCCAAAACTGTTACTTTACGGTTACTCAAAACACAAGCTCAAAACACTTCGAGCTTGTGGTTCTGTTACTTTGGATGCTATTGTGTGATGCTGATCATGTAGGGTGTTAAAGATGGAGTGCCGTGATTTTTATACGTTAAACGCCATTAACAATAAAGAGACAATATGACGTAATGAGTTACATTATGACGTACATTTTCCCCATCATTGTCAATGGCGTTGAACTAAAGACAAACATTAAACCTGTGTATAGGAGGGGCGGCCCTCAAAAAGTTGTTACATGGAGTTAGAAGGTTTCTGCCTGACAGCAACAGTATGGTTATAAATGGATGAAGCGAATCCTTTAAGCCTTGGTGTGGTTGCTCCAGGGGTTCCTAGCGGCATCATCCACACATCTAAACGAGCGTGTGTACACAAACAATTACTGCAACACATGCCCGCCGTTGCTCATGCTGTCCTTCCAGCGCACCCCGCGGTCAGAGCTGCTGTTGGAACAAATCACCAAGCACCTCAAACGGAACGCTACATTCAAGGACACACAAAAAAACAATTCAGCCACACTACTGCTAGCCCGACTGCCTGCCTGACTGCCTGCCGGGCGGAACTGTAAAGAAAAAACAGAAGGAGCGGACGAAATCAAAGATCCCCGCAGGGGATCTGGGGAGTTTCTCTAGAACAAGAGCTCGCTCACGTTTCAAACCGCAGGGAGACCTAAAAAAACATCAGAGGGAGGAGGGCCCCGTCGGCCAGCCGAAGAATCGAGGCAAAGATGAGGAGACGAAGGGCTGATGTGAGTGAAAGTGGTGGTCTAATTTACGTCAGGCACAAGTATAGCGGTTGAGCACATGCTGTGTACACCCTCTTGCTGCGTGTCATACGGTAAGACAGACACACTGTGTGTGTGTTTGTGTGTCTGTGTGTGTGTGTGTGTGCGTGCGTGCGTGCGTGCGTGCGTGCGTGCGTGCGTGCGTGCGTGCGTGCGTGCGTGCGGAGAAACGTTGCACCGCAGAGCTCTGCTTATTAACTCTGTCCCTGAACTGAACCTGCACTGCAGAAGCTGCTAGTCTTAACAAATTCTATCGTCACTCATCTATAGACCAGGGGTCTTCATCTTTTCTCAGGCCAAGGTCTCCTTAGCAGAGAGAGAGAGAGACAGAGAGAGATGAAGCAGGGACCTTCCCCAATATATTGTATAAAATAGTGTTGCATAGACAGCCTCACATACTTGTTTGACAGCACTATCATGTTGGATTCATGCACCTTGCTTGCCCGGACCTATTTAATCCATGTGCCCATCATTTATAGCGCCCGGACCACTTTTACCAGCGCACCGGAAGTTGTTGTGAATGTCTGTGTAGCAGCTAACAATAGCCACACCACTCTAGAGTCGATCGACAACAACGGGAGGTAAGAATAAATCTATCGAGACTAGCGACTGGACCGCAGAGCGCCGTCCACAGGATATTTTTTTCATAATTAGACGGGAGTTATGAACGTTTTAAGATTTTCGTTTTCGTCCGCTAAACAGGCAGGGAACATTTTCGATGACGTGTCACTGTTTGACACGTCATCGGATTGGGCAACAAGCACTCCTAGGCTGTGGAGCGAAGCGATCGGTTTTGATATCATTAATCTCCGTCCTATTTATCAATCTCCGGCTTGGGCACTTGACCATGACCTTGAACTTGACGGAGATCTCCGCCCTGGGCCTCCATGGTGTTAACCACTCAAACCGTCATTATTTAGTTTCATTCTGTACTTGGTCTGCTTCTTTTCCCCGTCTACACCAAACGTCTTTGCCGACAATTAGCTGATCTCCTGTACGAGCACACAACGCCTCACAGTCATTGTGCAGCTCTTAAGTACCGAAGGAAATCTCATAAAGCAATGACATTGTAGCTATAAGTAGCAATTGACAGCATAGAGAGATTCAAGCAGCCATAGAAAACAAGTCGGAACAAAAGTAGAATAGAGGGCAAAAATAAATCTTATGAGCTCCGTTGCAAGCTCATAATACATTCATTAGATGCACTCAAGAAACGCACCCATGGAATTCAGTGGAAAAAAAACATTCAAGAAGAGTAATGTCTTTGTACATGGAGTGTACAATGAAGTAGAATAGTAATCGTATCAAATGAATGGTAAATGGTGCATTTATATAGCGTTTTAATCCAAAGCGCTTTACAGAGTTTTGTGCATTACATTCACCCATTCACACACCGATGGCGGAGGAAACCATGCAAGGCACCAACCTGCACATCGGGAGCAATTAGGGGTTCAGAGTCTTGCTCAACGACACCCCAATTATAGAAGTTATATTGTCTACCATACAGATCGGACAGAACACATTGAATTCAGACAGATAGACAGACAGACAGACAGACAGAATAGAGGTTTAAGTAGTTCAGTTATACATAAACAAATGAATATGCTGCATGGTGCATGCATGACCTCCCAAAAACCCTGCCCATGATTGACCGACCGCTGAACACATGGAAGTCGACTGAACATCGACTGTCTGGCAGTGAGAGAGAGCGCCACGCCACGCGGGGAGGAAGTGCTGTGCCAAACGGTAGTTAAGCCCTTCGTCAGAGCCGAGCCGAGCGGAGAAAGTCTAATCAGCAGCTATAGTGGTTCAGACAGCACGAGGCGCGTGTGTGTTCTCATGCGTGCAGACGGGTTCCTTCACGCACACATTCACATGAATTAGGCTCAGATTGAGTCTGGGGGGGGGGGGGGGGGAGGGGGAGTGGCGTGGCTGACACACCTGTTTCCTGGTCATACATCTGAGAGGAGGATGTGGAGCTCCAGTGTTGCCAGATTCTGGGAGCAAAATAAGCAACTATAGGTTTTTTGAGTGGTGCAACCACTCCATTACACAGCTATGTGGGTCTCTGTCTGTCTGTCTGTCTGTCTGTCCATCCAAGCACAAAAATAGCTTGGTTGGTAACTCGGACGCGGGGCGGCTCGTCGGAACCGGCCCAGCCCCCTGGGCACGTTCCTGGTGGTCTGGATGTTTCGGGTATCCCCCGGGGACCCCCAGGGAGGCAGGGACCCCCCAAAGACCCCCACATTGTAACTGTCATTTCTCTACCGTTTCGGACACGGGGCGGCTCGCCGGAACCGGGCCGGCACCCTGGCCACGTTCCTGTGGGTCTGGAACTTCTGCGGATCTCCCAGGGACCCCACATGGAGTTGCACCACTCACTTTTTTCATATCAAGGTCCATTGTTTATTCGGCATTTGATGAGATTTAGGCCCATGGGGTCCGTCTCTTCTGGTTTCATTTTAAGCTCTCAAGAGTTAAAGATCTATAAGGGTTCATTTGGTTACCAAATCTCCGTCATTTAGCTGGGGACCACCTGGAACCCCCTCAATAACCACTGGTGGTCCCCCGGACTACTGGTTGAGAACCACCGAACTAGGTCTATAAAAACGAGTAAAAAAAAACAACCAGCCACTCCCCCTTTCCCCCCCGAAAAAGACAACCCGCAAATACCAACATTTGCAAGCAACTTTACAGAAAAACAAGCCAAAAGTCGCTTATAATAAGCAGACATGGCAACACTGCCTGGCACATGTACCTCGCTCAGGGCCCGCTAACAACAGCATGTACCAAGTTGTTATAGGCCTGTCACAAGTATTACTGAATTGTCTCATTTGCAAGTGTTGATATATAAACACAATCCTTTTGATCCAGTCATCTGTGCAGTTTAGCTGCATAACCCGTGTTCCACGCTATTTAATCCAAACCCGCTACTTGTTTTATGTGTTTAATTCGTTTTTTTAATAAATAAAAATAAATTGCGGCTTTGTCGCGGACCTGGTGGCGAGGCCGTCGCGTTATGACGACAAAACCGGAAATCGACCCGTGCTCTGGGCTGCATGGGCTTCTGGGAAAATGAGTTCAATACAAGTTAACAGTGGTTTGACTGCACTACAGCACGGCCACACCTTGAGAACCCATGCACTGACTTAATTAACTGCTGTGTTCAAGGGCTATAGCAGGCAATATTCATGGAAGTAGAGGACATTTCCGACACACTTACTTTGCACGTGTGCACATTTTCCCCAGCTGGTCCAAAAAGTAATTTATTTTATGTAAAACAGCGAAACAAACTGGGCACGAAAGAGGCGAGCTGCGAGACAAAGAGAACCTTCACCTCTACTCATCATCGGCAGAGACAACTGCAGGAATATCAATACGGCCTCCTTGTCTTTGTTAGTGAGTTTGTTAGTTGTGTGTGGTTGGTCGCACGCACGCACGCAGACACTCACACACGCACACACACACACACACACACACTTAAATAGATTGATATAAAAATGTTTGAGTGGTGCAACCACTCCAAGGAACAGCAATGTCCGTGTTAACCAATGTGACTATGTATGTGTGTGACTATGTGATTATGAGTACCAGTAGGGGCAAAAGAAGAGAAGAGACCTAATGTGATATTAATGCCAGATGAGGATATGTTACTTCACACAGCTGTCACAATGAACTAAATAATCACTGAGGAGAGAGGAGAGGAGAAGAGAAGAGAAGAGTGTATCCCACGATTTTGTAACCCATTTTTCACACGGTGCAAAATATGTTTCAAAAATAGACATGCATGCGTTGTAATTATTACATTCTAAAGTCTATATTATTGTCTGTTGAACAGAGTCAACGAGGGATCGTCATGCACCTTGACATGCCGTCTCTCTCTTTCTGGGTCTCGTCATGCACCTCGACATGCCGTCTCTCTCTCTCTCTGGGTCTCGACATGCCGTCTCTCTCTCTCTCTCTCTCTCTCATCTCTATCCAAGCATGTAAATACCATAGACTGGGCTCCACACAGCCGTGAAGCAGGGGGGAGACAGGCGGAATTGCATTCTGACGCCTCCAATTAAGCTGATCAATAATGGTCCATTTCAGTCCTATCTGCTGGGACGAGGTGCAAGCCTGACACTCGCCCTGCATTTTAATTTCGTTTCACTTCATTATTCAGACTGAAAGCCCTTCTTCGGCGATTGGTTCACACCAACCGATCAAAATAGTAGCAATGTGGTTAACCCGGTTGCTGCTAACCAAACGGTGTTGATTTTGTCGACTAAAACTATGACGAAAAATGATTGTCGACTACCTTTTTTCACTGACAAAAATTAAATGGTAACTAAATTAAAACTAAGCTACGATGACTAAAACTAAGACTAAATATATTGACAATTATTTCGTCAACAAATAAAAACTAGACTAAAATGTTAGGAAGGGACTAGTGAAGAGATCCAGTACAAGTAATGCTGTCGCATGCTGTCGCATGCTGTAAATAGCTGATCTACAAGCTCACAATGCGTCGCAGTGCGACGCATTGTGAGCTTGTAGATCGGTAGAAGTGTAAAATGAGCCATTATGACGGCATCAAGGCCCGCCAAAATACATTTTAGTGGACTAAATCAACTGTAGATTTAGTCGACTAAAACTAGACTAACACTATAACATTCCAGACGACTAAGTTGTGACTAAAACAAAGTGAAAACTATTCAAGACTATGACTAAAATTTAAATCTAAATTTGCTGCCAAAAACTACACTGTAACCAAACAGCGAGTGCTATAGCATGTAAATAAACACGGTAACATATGTTGGATGATGATGTTTTTAAAACCTGTGGGGTTTCTGTAAAGAAACCATTCATCAGAGACACTTCACCACAAGTTACCAGTGGGGGTAGCCATTGTTTGACGTCATCGAGTTGAAACGGTGGAATATGTTTTGAAACGTTTTAACAATGCAAATCTTGTATGGGGTTCCCTGGCCTAAAATATGTCCAGACGAGAGTCTGCAGACAAATGCATAATAATTATATATTAATTTTGGGTTCCTTAATTGACATGTTTCACAGCCACTGGTTTAAAACAAGCCCAACTAAGCAGGGGAAAGGGGGAGGAGTTGGTGGAAGGAATAAGGTGAAGACATCCGGGGAGGCTGCTGGATGGAGTCTGCATGCATGCTGGGATGAAGAGCTGGGATGATGAATGGGAGAGAAGGGGAGAGAAGAGGAGTTGTAAGGCAGGCCGATTATCATTGTGCTGGGGGAAAGGTTGTGAATGGGGGACAGAGAGAGAGAGAGAGAGAGAGAGAGAGAGAGAGAGAGAGACTGAGACTTAGCACTGAAGTAAAAACAAGAAAGCACACACATTTCTCATTTGTGATTTCCCGGGAGATAGAGATACAGAAAGAGACAAAGGGAGAGGGACAGACAGACAGATAGACAGAGTAAACAGAGAGAGATAGACAGAGAGACAGACAGACAGACAGATGGATAGACAGAGTAAACAGAGAGAGAGACACAGACAGACAGACAGACAGACAGACAGACAGACAGACAGACAGGTGATTGAGGGTGAGGGGAGGCTTTTCTCCGGGGCTAAAACCCGTCTCTCTTTCTATTTGCTTCCATAATAGAAAGGGAGACCTCGCTCTCTTGCCAGTGTCATCTATTTGAAGCCCCGCAGGGGGCCGATCGGTTGCTCGCTCCAACACTTTGGTCCCAAGCGACACGTTCTCAAACCCAACAGGCGGGATTGGCCTGCGGATTTTGCCGACCCCACGGTCTTAACTCTATAGTGCCACCATTATGCCATGTCTCCAAATCCAATGCACTGATTGTCCCGATAGATCTGTCTCCAGTGGTGTAAAGTAACTATAAGTAGGTTTACTCAGAGTACAGTACTTACTGTAAATGCATTTGTATTTTTGCTAACATATTTCCACTTTTCACTACATCTCAGATGCCTCTACTTTGTAGATTTTTATATACTAAACATACAGTATCAACTTCAACCCTATATACATTTCGGCCATTTGAAAATAGCCGATATACAATCGTTGCAATGTGACACATTGATTTGTATGAAGTGAGTGGTGCCCACTGTGTATGTTACGTTCCCAAAGTGGGGTCCAGGGACACCCAGGGATCCTTGAGGGAGTTTTAGGGGGTCTCCAGCTAGTTTGGAACCAAATTGACCCTCATGGAACCAAATGGACCCATTTGGTTCCATTTGTACACTCTCAGAGTTAAGTTAACATTGATTTTACAATTAAAAATCACACCCGTGTTTAGTGAGGGGTACTCTTATCATCTTACAACATCATTGTGTTTCTTTATTTAATGGTTATGATTAGGTGATGTAATGTCACTGACGTCAGCCATGTCCAGCCCAAATATGGTCCACCACTGACAACACAGGTGGGGGAAAAGAATAGCAGCGCTAGCAGGTAAAGAAGAAGGAGTGTTCTATGTGGAGGGAATGGCTCAAGTTTATTCGGTCGAGGGGGCCGTCCGTCCTCCTTTAAATCTCAACATTTTAAATCCGACAGCCCATTCATAAGCCTGAACAGCCTGAAGCATCCGAACAGGACACACAGAGGAAGGAGAAGCGGAGAAAGCAGAAAGAAAGAGAGATCTGTTCATTAAAACAGATTCAACAATGTTGGAGATCGACGGCAGCATGCTGGAGGGGGGAGGACAGATCGTGAGAGTGTCGGCGGCGTTGAGCGTCATCACCGGCACAGAGATCACCATCACCGGGATCAGGGCGGGGAGGAGAACCCCGGGGCTCCGGTCGCAGCACCTGGCTGGTCTGGAGCTCGTCAGGGACATCAGCCACGGACGTCTGGACGGAGCGTCGGTCGGATCCACCCGGGTCCGACTGAGCCCTGGGAAGATGGCAGCCGGGACACATGTGGCGGACACCCGGACCGCGGGGAGCGTGGCGCTTCTGCTGCAGGTGTCCCTGCCGTGCGCCGCGTTTGCTGATGCCGCCTCGCAGCTCTGCCTGAAGGGAGGCACCAACGCTGAGATGGCACCGCACATAGACTACGCCGTCGAGGTGTTCAGGCCGATCGCGGAGAGGTTCGGGGTCCGTTTCGACTGCGACGTCAGGACAAGAGGGTACTACCCCAGAGGTGGCGGCGAGGTGATGGTGACGGTGATGCCGGTTAAGGAGCTGCGCCCTGTGGTTATGACCGACAGAGGGACCGTCACCAGGATCTACGGCAGGTCCTTCGTTGCCGGAGTCCTGCCCTACACGCTGGCCAAGGACATGTCGGCGGCCGCCATCAGAACCATCCGGAAGGAGATCAAGGATCTGCCCGTCAACATCCAAGCTCTGCAGGAGGAGAAAGCCAATGCTTGCGGCAACGGGAGCGGCATCATAGTCGTCGCCGAGACCTCCACGGGATGTGTCTTCGCCG
This sequence comes from Electrona antarctica, assembly GCF_951216825.1. NCBI lineage: Eukaryota > Metazoa > Chordata > Actinopteri > Myctophiformes > Myctophidae > Electrona > Electrona antarctica. The sequence continues at coordinate 15,758,407 of NC_136802.1, forward strand.
GGTCGGCCCTCGGCAGGAAAGGCGCCCGCGCGGACGAGGTGGGCGCCGAGGCGGCCGAGATGCTGCTGAGGAACCTCAGGCACTGGGGATGCGTGGACGAGTTCCTGCAAGACCAGCTGATCATCTTCATGGCTCTGGCCAAGGGACGGTCTCGGATTCGAACCGGTGCCATCACGCTGCACACCAAGACGGCCATCCACGTGGCGGAGCGGCTCACCCGGGCGGCGTTTACGATAAGCCCGTGTGAGGAGGAGGAGGAGCCCGGCGGTGACGTCACCTACATCATCGAATGTAACGGAGCAGGCGTCACCAACCCCGACCTGTAGCTCAGTGCTCCTGGTAGGTCGTCTCCATCCGATCACGTGATCAGAAATCTGGGCTGATCACTTCCCTTTCAAATGGTGATCGGAATCGGATCGGGAGCAAAACAAAATCACACCTGTGTGAAGTGAGAGGCGCTCTTATCATCATACATCCTCATACATCACATTCCATGCTCAGCCAATCAAATAATTCCTGTGGTACACACGACACACAAAGCTGCTCCCCTCGGGATCCGGACATCCCTAGTATCGATATTATATCCATATCATATTATACTGGATATTGTCTGTGATTTTGGACATTGTAGTATTGTGATATGGCATAGGTGTCCTGTAAAAATCAAATGATCGGTATCGGATCGGGAACAAAGAAACGTGATCGGGACATCCCTAGTTCCAGGGGTCCCGCCCCAGCTATGATGACTGATAGCTAGGAACCACATTTCTACATTCTCAGTTTGTGTATTTGTACACTTACTCCTTGCAGATCTATTTGGTTGAATTTGTCCACTCGAGTGTACACTCCCCCCGGCAGTGCCACGTCTCATGCCGTTGCACTGCTTTTGCCCAGAGATAATAAAAAAACTGCACTGCACTGCACTGCACTGCACTGTACTGTACTGGTCCTCCTCCCTGGCCTGTGTGTGTCTGTGTGTTAGGCTGTGCAACAGTGACACATAATGCTATTTCTGTGCTCGGACACAGCCAGGTACACTCGGACACAGCCAGGAACACAGGGACACAGCCAGAGACACAGGGACAGACAGACCCAGGGACACGGCCACACACATAGCTGTCTATAGGAGTGGTTGCACCAAAATCACACTTGTGTGAAGCGAGGGGCTCCCACTCTATTTATATTGGCCACATGACGTCTCACAAAACGATTTGTTATAAATGCTCTGAACAAACATTAAAGTCCGTAGACTTGGCTGGCTCTAAAGTGCTCTCTAAAGTGTTCTATACAAACATTGAAATATCCTCAAAGTCCATAGACTGGACTTTGAGGATGATGTATGTTTTCAAATGGGGGTCGGTGGCCATATGCATATCAAACTTCCTACTGTGACCGTTAGTGTTATATTTTCAGAAGCATCGTCCTAATGTGACTGTGATTGTTACTGCTATAGCTTCGGAAGCATGATAGGCCTAATGTGACTGTGAGTGTTAATGTTATGAGCACAAAGCAGGCTTCGGTCTAACAGTCCTGTCAGAATTCATCACAGATGGGTGAAATCACACACGATGTTGCTGTCTGTATGTTGTCTGTCTTGTCAATTTACAGATGAATTTGGGATATTTTGTTATTAAATGTAATTGAATGTGTATGTGTATGTGTATGTGTGCGTGTGTGTGTGTCGGTGTGTGTCGGTGTGTGTGTCGGTGTGTGTCGGTGTGTGTGTCGGTGCACGTGTGTGTGTGCGAGGGTGCATGTATGTACACGCATGCATGTGTTAAATTAATTGCAGCGAGTCTACTCAAAGAAAATACATTTTGGATGTTGCGGTTCAATGGTTCTCAATTTCAGACCCACGGAGACACACGGATCTCTACCCGTTTTAATTATGGCCGTCTCATCAGGGCCTCATTTGGAAGTGGGACAGTAGATGAATGCAATTAGCTACCTACCGACCGCAGAGAATGGTTGGAGTTTTATAAAACTAACTGTGTCCACGTGTGTAGCCATTAGTTTGTCCAATGTTAAGTCATCCCAGATTCCCAGTACATGCATTTTTAATTCATCAAGAGTCACGAGCAACAAGCAACAAGATAGCTATTAAAACCCACGGTGAGGCATTTAGGAGGGCCATTCAAGCCGCAAGCGGAGCCTGCGGCACAACCATGGACCAGGTGGAGCCTGCGGAACCATTGCGGCTCGAGGATCCGCCACTCCTGAATGAAGTGCCTGGTGCTGGTAGTCTGGTGCAACGACCTGGACCTGGTGAGAGCAGGAATTGACCTGGTGAGACATAGGAGGGGCCCGGACAGGAGTCAACCCACAGAGCCTAGTCCTTCCACGCGCCAGATTGATGCGATCCTCATGCATACCCAGTCCCAGCAGAGTAGTTCAAGAGGTCCCTAATGGGACTGATCGAGGGTAGCTACTGGGACGTAAGTCGGGACTTGATCATCCCGGCTGGGTCACCTGAGTGAGGGGTATGATGTTGCCAGACCCGAAACCCTGATGATCTTGGGATACATCACTGAGGATACGTCCCAGGTGCATCATGCGATGTATTTTTGTTTTATGTTCTTATCGGGAAACTATTACCTTCTTGAGAGCGACTAAATTAAAAGCTACTTCACATTCACAATCAGTATGAGCTACAGGTGTGGAGCACAATATACTGTACACATGCACACTTTTTTCAGATTCCCAGTACATACATAAAACTACTATGTAGAAATAAAAATGATTGCACGCACGCACGCACGCACGCACGCACGCACGCACGCACACGCACACGCACGCACACACGCACGTCCTTGCACTGGATCCCTGTGCAGTTTAGGATAGATTATAAAGTTATTTATAAAGTTGTTTGGCTGAAGTCTTGAATGGTCTAGCACCTTCCTATTTGTCGGATTGACTGCAGAGGTATGGCCCAGGCCGTCCTCTCAGGACACTCTGTGCTGGATTGCTGATGGAGCTATTGACAAGAGACACATCGATGCTGCCTTTGGTAGCAATGCACACAGGACTTGGAACTTACTCCCCCTTCATATCAGGCTTCACGAGGCAGCTGAAAACCCACTTCTAGGACCTTGCCTTTAACTTTATTGATCTCCTTTTAACACATGTGATGCCCAGGACGTGTCCACACGTCTTCATAATTACACCAGTAGGAGGCCCAGGACGTGTGGACACGTCTTTAGGTCCTTTTTAATTATACTGCGCATGCAGGCATTCACTTCCTGGTTTACGGGCCGACAATCTTCCTTATTCACTCTGAATCTATGGAGCTGTCCGTGGTTTTGATCAGAACGTTGATGTTCTGTTCTAATTGCTGACTTCATCATGCATCTCGTTTCTGATATTAACACTTCTAAAGACAGATCAGACGTATTAGCGCAATGTAGAATTGGAATATTTCAGCATTCTAAAAAGTATTTTTTTTAATTTCGACGTCAGGCCTAAATGGTTTAAGTACAGGCTTTCCTGTACTTTTTCCTGGAAATACTTGTTTTCCCAAGGTTCTTTTCACTGTTTAGCCTTGCTAATTCCTCTTTTTGTTACTGAAAACAAGTGTCACTTTTCAACATTTCTTTCCATTGTGAAAAAATAATCTGAACAGCATTTACATAACAACCACCGTTGCAAATGTACTCCTTTCTCACCGACAATGTTCTGACAATGAATGCACCCACAATCCACTGTCTTGCCTATGGCAGGACATGTCAAGTTCTCAAATGGCACATCTGTATCATCGGTAACACCTGTAACGGAAGTAGTTCTGTTTCGGCTGTTATAGGCAGTTTGTCTGTGTGGAGGAGGAGGTGCCATGTGTATCCTTAAGTGAACATGAACTGTCAACCGCTTTATATTTGTCTCCTTGTAAAATTAATTGTAATTTGTGGATTCAAATAAAGAAATCGAAATGTGTGTGTGTGTGTGTGTGTGTGTGTGTGTGTGTGTGTGTGTGTGTGTGTGTGTGTGTGTGTGTGTGTGTGTGTGTGTGTGTGTGTGTGTGTGTGTGCATAGAGCCCATTGTGAGAGGCCACTTGGGAAGCACTGGTGTAGAATCGAACACCACGAGCGATAGCTTCAGTGCCATATACAGTATATACAGTATATACAGTATGTCATGCTGTATACTGGAGGAGCACGTCACACTGCCCACATTGTGCACATGCAGTACACCCACACACAAACCGTCACATTTCTAGGTGTGTATGATTTGCACATGCAGTCACGCACACGGAAGCGTGCGCACACGCGCACACACGCACACACTTTGCATGTGCTGTGCCACTGACAGGCCAGTAAAAACATCATAAAATATTCAATACCCTTCACTGTGTTTTGTGCTTTACCTGTATCAGCTATTCCTTTTGCTCTGCATTTATGTGTCTGCGTGCGTGCGTGCGTGCGTGCGTGCGTGCGTGCGTGCGTGCGTGCGCACGCTTGTGTGTGTGTGTCAGTGTTGTGGCATTCTATACCTTCTAGAATCCCCATGCATATTTATGCAGTGTGTGTGTGTGTGTGTGTGTGTGTGTGTGTGTGTGTGTGTGTGTGTGTGTGTGTGTGTGTGTGTGTGTGTGTGTGTGTGTATTATATTATATTACTGTGGGTGTGTTTGCAAGTGTATGCTGTACCTCTCCATTCTAGCTGTCATCCTCATGTGTAATTGAGTCTGAGACAGCCAGCCGCTTTTGTCTCTCTCTTTGTGCGTGTGTGCGTGCGTGCGTGCGTGCGTACGTGCGTGCGTGCGTGCACCCACGTTGCAAATTGCCATACGCAAGTCAAGTCGGTTCTTTAACAAGCTAGACAAAGTCAACAGACTTGGAACCAGATTTTCAATTATCAGTTTGCAGCTAACGAGATTGCAGCCCGCGCATTTCCTTCCTGTTATCAAGTCCACTGAAACAAGACGGCAACTCCGTCTCTCTCATATTGATTGTAACGACGTTCGGTTCCGGGATTGATAGATAGTTGTTTTTAATGGAAATACCTGTGTTGGTCGATAGGGGTTTTTAGTGGGATTCCTGTGTTGTTAAGATAGTCGTTTTAATGGCATTCCGGTGGTTTTTAGACAGTAGAGCCACTCTCTACTAGAGAAAGGCTCTACTGAAAAGAGAAAGGAGATGATCTATGTTAACTATGTTATGTTTCCTTTGAGAGCGTGTCAGTGCTGCCTTACCTGATGACGCCAGGTGACAACAGGAAGGGAGCGTCGACCAAAACAGAGGTGCAAGAAGATGCAGCATGGTTTCATCAGTCCAGGTGAAACAGGGGACACAGAGAGAGAGAGCGAGAGAGAGCGAGAGAGACACGTTAGTATTGAATAAATAGCCAATTTATAAATATTTTCTGCAGTTCCATGGATACGTCTATAGCTGGAAGCCTGGATGAGAAGGCCAGTGATTTGGCCAATCACTGTTCGACCCACGAACTGGAGAGTGTAGTGGTTGAGGGTTGAAACACTGAAGGTTGTAGACCACCTGATGACCTCTCTTCCAAAGCAAGAGAGTGTGGAGGTTGGTCGACTCGTGCAGAGGAGGCGGAGATGCATTTGGAGAGGGATGCTGAAGATGGAACTGCCAGGCAAGAGGAGGAGGGTTTACAGTAAAGGCCAAACAGGAGGTTTGTGGATGCAGTGAGAGAGATGAGGGACATGCAGGCTGGAGTCACAGAAGGAAGACGCAGAGAAAACAGAACAGATGGAAACTCTGCTGTGGCGACCGCATTGGGAATTAGCCGAAAGGCGAAAATGAACAGTTCATCAGTTCAAACATTGTTTTTTCTTAGACAAGAAATACTAATTAAATTTATATGATATTAATTTGTTTAATTATTAATCCATTATATTTGCAATATCCTCAGCATTAAACGTAAAGGTGTACTTCCCTTCCATAGAAGAACACTGTCGCTAGAAACCCACACAGACCACCGGGGAATATCGCGTCACATCAAGAAGAGGAAATATTGACTGGAGACTCTTACTTCCCCGCTGTGTGCACATGAACTGCTTCTTTTAATGTAAACACACACACACACAACCCCACACACACACACACAACCCCACACACACACACACACACACACACACACACACACACACACACACACACACACACACACACACACACACACACACACACACACACACACACACACACACACACACACACACACACACACACACACACACACACACACACAGCTATGTTTTTTTACATATATTTTTGCACTGCCCTTGTTGTGAGGACCCAGTCCCCGGACACATCAATAGACAATTCATTCCCTCAGCTCCTAACGGCATAATATTATATCCTTATAATAATACTAAACCAATGCTTGCAGGTCCCTGAAACAGGCAGGCTGGTAAAGTGGTGTGTTAAATGCCATCTGGTGGCACCCCGCAGGTTCCCAGGCGTGCATTTAATCCATTCTGGACGGGAATGTTGGTGTTTAAAGCATTGTGTCATGCTTTAGCTATTGAAAAATAGCAGATCTACAAGCTCATAGTGTGACACAGAGTGCCGCGCTACGAGCTACATTTTCTTTCAGAGCAAACGTTTTAACTCAAATCTTTGCTTCTGGGGGGGTCCCTCCCTGGAACAACATATTTTCAGATTGGGGTCTGGGGCCAATTACATATAATTCTGGGGGTCCTTGACATGAAAATATTTGAGAACGACATGATATAGGTTTTTCAGAAAACTGTCAGGATTTAGAAGACATTTTGTAGAATCGTCCGCAGGTCTAAATGGGTTAACCCATTTTGGGCGGGAACCCCTTTTGGTGTTTTAAACAAAATGTTATAATTTAGCTATTGAAAAATAGCAGATCTAAAAGCTCATAGCGCGCCACCGAGTGGCGCGCTACGAGCTTGTAGGTCTGCTATTTTTGAAAAATCGTGAAAATATTTATTTCAGAAAACTGGCGGATTTAGAAGATTTTTTTTAAAATGTTGAGGTCAGGTCTAAATGGGTTAATGCTCGCTTGCTGCTGCTGCTGCTGGCATCGCTGAGTCATCAGTCAGCCCAGGAGCATCACAGAAACGAAGGCTGTCAAAAGGTCTGGGCTCACCACCCAAACCCCGAGGATTTAGCAGGTCTCTGTGGACGGCTGACTGCAGAGACCTTATCTAACGTCTGCCTGTGAGCCCCTGAATGTCTTTTTCTTTTATTCTATTATTCTTACAATCTCTCCTTGTGCAGTGGTGTAAAGTAACTAAGTACATTTATTCAGGTATACTGTACTTGTTTTGTACAATTTTGGGGTTTTTATTTTTTAACTTTACGGAGCATTTCCGTGAATGTTCAGTACTTTTATCTACTAGTCCACTGCTTCTCAGAGTCAACGATTGTAAAACTTGAGTTACTAGTTACTTTGTAGATCTTGACCAATGTATGATTTACTACATCGATCTACAAGCTCACAACGTGTCACTGTGTGTCATAGGTTGTGAGCTTGCAGATCTGATATTTTCAAAGGATTTGTTAATACATTTTATACATTTTTGAAAACTGGTTTACTTGTCCGTGAAGTATTATGTCCGATGCCAATACTTTTGTACTTTTACTCAAGAATGCCAGACTTGTACTATAGTAACAGAGTATTTCTACAATAAGGTATTGGTACTTTTACTTAAAGTAAACCATGTGAGTACTTCTTCCATCACCGACTGTGAGCCCTGAGTTCCTCTTCTAATTTGTTCCTCAATCTCTCCTGGTGAGAGTGGCCAATAGCTAAACAATGGACTTCAGAAGGAGAAGGCTGAACGGGTTTAATCAGCCTGGGGTTTGAGTTTCATTCCCCCGTGTAGGGTTCCTGTTTGGTCCGTAAACACATGGCCACAGCAGGCACGCTTTGTTCCCAAGAAAAAAACATCAAATAAAAACAAACCGTAAACCTCAGGTTATATGTCCCGAAAGCAAGCAAAGCAATTGGCCCCTTGAAACTGAGAAAACATCTTTGAATAGGAAAAAAAAGAGTCGACACCGTGTCAGATTAAGTGGTGGGATTTTCAAGTAGGTGTTTTGATTCCAAAAAAAAGGTGGGGGGAACCACTATAGTCTTAGTTCATGACGGGTACTTTTAGGACCTGGAAAGGTCCTGCATGGAAGCCAAACTCCTCAAGCTGTTGATCAGATTAGCAACGAGCCACATTTTATTTTCTGCCATCCTGTCCCCTAAGTGTTGGTGACTTTGATTTGATAAAAGGTGAATATTATCTGATATAAAAAGAAAAATATGCATAAATATATGCAGCGCCGTCTGAAACAGCAGGCAGATTCTATCTGCTCCGACCTCTCCAGGAGCTGTGAGGTCAGTTATTCTTTCTACTTAATGTCCAGAGGCCGCTGTGCTGAAATATATAGCGCTAAATCATTGTCGAAATGCATTGTTGAAGCAAAAAAAAATAAGCTAAAACCGTGTTGAAAATAAAACAAAACAAAATAACAGCATTGCAGAACCAAGGCAATGAGTTTAGGCAGTTCTTTCATACAGGGATGGTATATCAGGATTGGTTTCCAAAAGCAGTGGGCATAGATTTGATACCACGCTGGCTTTCACAGCCGTTCAAGCCTCAATTCGTTGAATTGACTTTATAGATTTCTCCCAGACACACATGAGTGGGCAGAGATCTCGCCGTCCGTCTGGCAAACTGAACTTTACTCAACTTTTTCTGCCTACCGTTGCAGAAATCGTTACTCGCCACGAGCGATTGATGGATACGTGCCACTTTGTCAGAACGCGGAAGCCAAGAGGTTCCAGTCATGGTGTGAATGTGGTGTTTATCTATCTCTTTTGCACCCTCCATCTCTTCTATCTCGCTTACTCCCTCTCTCCAATTGTTGGGGGCGAGAAAAGAAAAAAGAGTAAAGTCAGATGTAACAAGTTACTTTTGGCAAGGAGGAATATGTAAAGTCATAATATTACTTTTTAAACCCCGAGTCTGAACAAATAAAGTTGATTGATTGATTGATTAATGCCACAGGCCTCAAGCTCAATGCCAAGAAAACAAAAGGTAATGACAGTCAACACCGAGGACAAAACCATTGCCACTGCAGACGGGACGGTGCTCGAGGGAGTTGAGGACTTCAAGTACCTCGGGGCCTGGGCTGCCTCAACTGAACAGGATCTGAAGGTTCGGAGAGCACTTGCCTGGAAAGCCTGGGATGAGGAGAGTGTGGAAATCAGCAGTACTGTGGAGTCAGTACTGCTGTATGGGGCAGAGACATGGACCATCACAGTACAACATAGGAAAGAGCCCTGGATGGAGTCTACACAAGAATGCTACGAATGGCATTAGGTATCAGATGGATGGACCTCTATGGGGACCTACTACGGGTCAGAGAGAGAAGGATGAGGCTGGCAGGGCACTGCGTCAGGCACCCAGAACTTGAGGCAAGTAAATTGACTCTGGGAGCCAACCCAGGGCAAAGCCAGGAGGGGAAAGAAGCGTACAGGTGGTATGCGACAGCTTGGCTGACAACACTGCAGAGCTCAAGAACCTGATGTTGGATAGGAAATTGTGGAGGGCAGTGATCAAGGAATTCCGAGTTGTTGTTGGCTAGACCTTACTCTCGCAGTAACTACTTTCCAACACTAATCTGCAACACAATGTTGTACAATATGTGGGGGTCCCTGCTTCATCTCTCTCTCTCTCCTAAGACCCCTGATCTAGTCTTTAGCTCTCTCCGTGCCCGTTTGTATCACCAGTGTCTGTTAGATTCTCTCTCACCCCTCCCTCCCCGTAACAGGTGAGTTCTTACTTCTTAGAGCTAATATCAGTCCTGTCTCCCATCCCAGAATGCAATGGGAGAGGTCTCATTTGCAGGCACACAGAGTTGGGAAGTGGCTTGTCTAATAACATTTTCTACCACCTGATTAAAAACAGCACATAAATCACTCCCCTCACCCTCTCTCATGTGCAGACGTGTGTTCGTGCACACACATACATGCCACGTACAATCTCTGCTGTCTCTCCTGAACAGAGTCATCAACCACATGTCTCTCTCTCACACACACACACACACACACACACACACACACACACACACACACACACACACACACACACACACACACACACACACACACACACACACACACACACACACACACACACACACACACACACACACACACACACACACACACACACACACACACAGAGCCTGAGGGGACGCACTCGTCACGTTAGCGTCGACGCACGGCCGGGGCAGAACTACTTTCCCGTTTTTCATTTTAATTTCACGGTATATTCATCATTTCCACTTGTGAGAGTTGTGTAAATGCACACAGTGAAGAAAAAACAATCGCTGGTTTTATTTCTGTTCCAATGTGAACGTGCAAATGTCGGTAAAAACAATCATGGTGATCTCCCATGGGAATCTGAGAGCTGGACAGGAATTTAGGTCTGTGTTTAGGCCCGCTATACGTCTGGGGAGTTCTAAATGCAAGCTAGTTAGAACAGTGGCCGCTAGCGCTAGCAAACCCGTCCCTGCTGCTCTGTCACCTCCCTGAAGACTATGGATTTTCTCTCCAATGCACAGTCGTCGTTTTCCTTAATTAACCTCCATTAACAATGGACGCTGTGGGATTATTATTCCCCCGTAAATTAACTCACCCGCCACCATGGCGTATTTCGCCTCCGTTCTGCATACGCCATTATGCAATGCCGGGAGTGTTTTATTTTGAAAGCCATTAACAAAAGAAAGTGAAGACCGGAAATGGAAAGTGGTGATCCGCGATTGCTAATTCACCCAAAACATACATTTTGTAAACGCAATCAACAACGCTTTAGTTATGAGCCGTGAATCAAGCTTGTTTTGACCAAAAGCACAGCCT